>NC_090374.1:111287717-111400169 GCF_036365525.1 Heterodontus francisci | reverse complement strand
TCGCCCTCCTCTCTCCCTCTGTCACGCCCCTCCTCTCTCCCTCTGTCACGCCCCTCCTCTCTCCCTCTGTCACGCCCCTCCTCTCTCCCTCTGTCACGCGCCCCTCCTCTCTCCCTCTGTCACGCCCCTCCTCTCTCCTCTGTCACGCCCCTCCTCTCCCTCTGTCACGCCCCTCCCTCTCTCCCTCTGTCACGCCCCTCCTCTCTCCTCTGTCACGCCCCTCCTCTCTCCCTCTGTCACGCCCCTCCTCTCTCCCTCTGTCACGCCCCTCCTCTCTCCCTCTGTCACGCCCCTCCTCTCTCCCTCTGTCACGCCCCTCCTCTCTCCCTCTGTCACGCACCCCTCCTCTCTCCCTCTGTCACGCCCCTCCTCTCTCCCTCTGTCACGCCCCTCCTCTCTCCCTCTGTCACGCCCCTCCTCTCTCCCTCTGTCACGCCCCCTCCTCTCTCCCTCTGTCACGCCCCTCTCTCTCCCTCTGTCACGCCCCTCCTCTCTCCCTCTGTCACGCCCCTCCTCTCTCCCTCTGTCACGCCCCTCCTCTCTCCCTCTGTCACGCCCCTCCTCTCTCCCTCTGTCACGCCCCTCCTCTCTCCTCTGTCACGCCCCTCCTCTCTCCCTCTGTCACGCCCCTCCTCTCTCCCTCTGTCACGCCCTCCTCTCTCCTCTGTCACGCCCCTCCTCTCTCCCTCTGTCACGCCCCTCCTCTCTCCCTCTGTCACGCCCCTCCTCTCTCCCTCTGTCACGCCCCTCTCTCTCCCTCTGTCACGCCCCTCCTCTCTCCCTCTGTCACGCCCCTCCTCTCTCCCTCTGTCACGCCCCTCCTCTCTCCCTCTGTCACGCCCCTCCTCTCTCCCTCTGTCACGCCCCTCCTCTCTCCCTCTGTCACGCCCCTCCTCTCTCCCTCTGTCACGCCCCTCCTCTCTCCCTCTGTCACGCCCCTCCTCTCTCCCTCTGTCACGCCCCTCCTCTCTCCCTCTGTCACGCCCCTCCTCTCTCCCTCTGTCACGCCCCTCCTCTCTCCCTCTGTCACGCCCCTCCTCTCTCCCTCTGTCACGCCCCTCCTCTCTCCCTCTGTCACGCCCCTCCTCTCTCCCTCTGTCACGCCCCTCCTCTCTCCCTCTGTCACGCCCCTCCTCTCTCCCTCTGTCACGCCCTCCTCTCTCCCTCTGTCACGCCCCTCCTCTCTCCCTCTGTCACGCCCCTCCTCTCTCCCTCTGTCACGCCCCTCCTCTCTCCCTCTGTCACGCCCCTCCTCTCTCCCTCTGTCACGCCCCTCCTCTCTCCCTCTGTCACGCCCCTCTCTCTCCCTCTGTCACGCCCCTCCTCTCTCCCTCTGTCACGCCCCTCCTCTCTCCCTCTGTCACGCCCCTCCTCTCTCCTCTGTCACGCCCCTCCTCTCTCCCTCTGTCACGCCCCTCCTCTCTCCCTCTGTCACGCCCTCCTCTCTCCCTCTGTCACGCCCCTCCTCTCTCCCTCTGTCACGCCCCTCCTCTCTCCTCTGTCACGCCCCTCCTCTCTCCCTCTGTCACGCCCCTCCTCTCTCCCTCTGTCACGCCCCTCCTCTCTCCTCTGTCACGCCCCTCCTCTCTCCCTCTGTCACGCCCCTCCTCTCTCCCTCTGTCACGCCCTCCTCTCTCCCTCTGTCACGCCCCTCCTCTCTCCCTCTGTCACGCCCCTCCTCTCTCCTCTGTCACGCCCCTCCTCTCTCCCTCTGTCACGCCCCTCCTCTCTCCCTCTGTCACGCCCTCCTCTCTCCCTCTGTCACGCCCCTCCTCTCTCCCTCTGTCACGCCCCTCCTCTCTCCCTCTGTCACGCCCCTCCTCTCTCCCTCTGTCACGCCCCTCCTCTCTCCCTCTGTCACGCCCCTCCTCTCTCCCTCTGTCACGCCCCTCCTCTCTCCCTCTGTCACGCCCCTCCTCTCTCCCTCTGTCACGCCCCTCCTCTCTCCCTCTGTCACGCCCCTCCTCTCTCCCTCTGTCACGCCCCTCCTCTCTCCCTCTGTCACGCCCCTCCTCTCTCCCTCTGTCACGCCCCTCCTCTCTCCCTCTGTCACGACCCCTCCTCTCTCCCTCTGTCACGCCCCCTCCTCTCTCCTCTGTCACGCCCCTCCTCTCTCCCTCTGTCACGCCCCTCCTCTCTCCCTCTGTCACGCCCCTCCTCTCTCCCTCTGTCACGCCCCTCCTCTCTCCCTCTGTCACGCCCCTCCTCTCTCCCTCTGTCACGCCCCTCCTCTCTCCCTCTGTCACGCCCTCCTCTCTCCCTCTGTCACGCCCCTCCTCTCTCCTCTGTCACGCCCCTCCTCTCTCCCTCTGTCACGCCCCTCCTCTCTCCCTCTGTCACGCCCCTCCTCTCTCCCTCTGTCACGCCCCTCCTCTCTCCCTCTGTCACGCCCCTCCTCTCTCCCTCTGTCACGCCCCTCCTCTCTCCCTCTGTCACGCCCCCTCCTCTCTCCCTCTGTCACGCCCTCCTCTCTCCCTCTGTCACGCCCCTCCTCTCTCCCTCTGTCACGCCCCTCCTCTCTCCCTCTGTCACGCCCCTCCTCTCTCCCTCTGTCACGCCCCTCCTCTCTCCCTCTGTCACGCCCCTCCTCTCTCCCTCTGTCACGCCCCTCCTCTCTCCCTCTGTCACGCCCCTCCTCTCTCCCTCTGTCACGCCCCTCCTCTCTCCCTCTGTCACGCCCCTCCTCTCTCCCTCTGTCACGCCCCTCCTCTCTCCCTCTGTCACGCCCCTCCTCTCTCCCTCTGTCACGCCCCTCCTCTCTCCCTCTGTCACGCCCTCCTCTCTCCCTCTGTCACGCCCCTCCTCTCTCCCTCTGTCACGCCCCTCCTCTCTCCCTCTGTCACGCCCCTCCTCTCTCCCTCTGTCACGCCCCTCCTCTCTCCCTCTGTCACGCCCTCCTCTCTCCCTCTGTCACGCCCCTCCTCTCTCCCTCTGTCACGCCCCTCCTCTCTCCCTCTGTCACGCCCCTCCTCTCTCCTCTGTCACGCCCCTCTCTCTCCCTCTGTCACGCCCCTCCTCTCTCCCTCTGTCACGCCCCTCCTCTCTCCCTCTGTCACGCCCCTCCTCTCTCCCTCTGTCACGCCCCTCCTCTCTCCCTCTGTCACGCCCCTCCTCTCTCCCTCTGTCACGCCCCTCCTCTCTCCCTCTGTCACGCCCCTCCTCTCTCCCTCTGTCACGCCCCTCCTCTCTCCCTCTGTCACGCCCCTCCTCTCTCCCTCTGTCACGCCCCTCCTCTCTCCCTCTGTCACGCCCCTCCTCTCCCTCTGTCACGCCCTCCTCTCTCCCTCTGTCACGCCCCTCCTCTCTCCCTCTGTCACGCCCCTCCTCTCTCCCTCTGTCAGCCCTCCTCTCTCCTCTGTCACGCCCTCCTCTCTCCCTCTGTCACGCCCCTCCTCTCTCCCTCTGTCACGCCCTCCTCTCTCCCTCTGTCACGCCCCTCCTCTCTCCCTCTGTCACGCCCCTCCTCTTCTCCCTCTGTCACGCCCCTCCTCTTCCCTCTGTCACGCCCCTCCTCTCTCCTCTGTCACGCCCCTCCTCTCTCCTCTGTCACGCCCTCCTCTCTCCTCTGTCACGCCCCTCCTCTCTCCCTCTGTCACGCCCCTCCTCTCTCCCTCTGTCACGCCCCTCCTCTCTCCCTCTGTCACGCCCCTCCTCTCTCCCTCTGTCACGCCCCTCCTCTCTCCCTCTGTCACGCCCCCTCCTCTCTCCTCTGTCACGCCCCTCCTCTCTCCCTCTGTCACGCCCACTCCTCTCTCCCTCTGTCACGCCCCTCCTCTCTCCCTCTGTCACGCCCCTCCTCTCTCCCTCTGTCACGCCCCTCCTCTCTCCCTCTGTCACGCCCCTCCTCTCTCCCTCTGTCACGCCCCTCCTCTCTCCTCTGTCACGCCCCTCCTCTCTCCCTCTGTCACGCCCCTCCTCTCTCCCTCTGTCACGCCCCTCCTCTCTCCCTCTGTCACGCCCCTCCTCTCTCCTCTGTCACGCCTCCTCTTCCCTCTGTCACGCCCCTCCTCTCTCCCTCTGTCACGCCCCTCCTCTCTCCTCTGTCACGCCCCTCCTCTCCCTCTGTCACGCCCCTCCTCTCTCCCTCTGTCACGCCCCTCCTTCTCTCCCTCTGTCACGCCCCTCCTCTCTCCCTCTGTCACGCCCCTCCTCTCTCCCTCTGTCAACGCCCCTCCTCTCTCCCTCTGTCACGCCCTCCTCTCTCCTCTGTCACGCCCTCTCTCTCTCTGTCACGCCCCTCCTCTCTCCCTCTGTCACGCCCCTCCTCTCTCCTCTGTCACGCCCCTCCTCTCTCCCTCTGTCACGCCCCTCCTCTCTCCCTCTGTCACGCCCCTCCTCTCTCCCTCTGTCACGCCCCTCCTCTCTCCCTCTGTCACGCCCCTCCTCTCTCCCTCTGTCACGCCCCTCCTCTCTCCCTCTGTCACGCCCCTCCTCTCTCCCTCTGTCACGCCCCTCCTCTCTCCCTCTGTCACGCCCCTCCTCTCTCCCTCTGTCACGCCCCTCCTCTCTCCCTCTGTCACGCCCTCCTCTCTCCTCTGTCACGCCCCTCCTCTCTCCCTCTGTCACGCCCCTCCTCTCTCCCTCTGTCACGCCCCTCTCTCTCCCTCTGTCACGCCCCTCCTCTCTCCCTCTGTCACGCCCCTCCTCTCTCCCTCTGTCTCGCCCCTCCTCTCTCCCTCTGTCTCGCCCCTCCTCTCTCCCTCTGTCACGCCCCTCCTCTCTCCCTCTGTCACGCCCCTCCTCTCTCCCTCTGTCACGCCCCTCCTCTCTCCCTCTGTCCGCCCTCTCTCTCCCTCTGTCCGCCCCTCCTCTCTCCCTCTGTCTCGCCCCCTCCTCTCTCCCTCTGTCTCGCCCCTCCTCTCTCCCTCTGTCTCGCCCTCTCTCTCTTGTCTCGCCCCTCCTCTCTCCCTCTGTCTCGCCCTCCTCTCTCCCTCTGTCTCGCCCCTCCTCTCTCCCTCTGTCTCGCCCCTCCTCTCTCCCTCTGTCTCGCCCTCTCTCTCCTCTGTCTCGCCCCTCCTCTCTCCCTCTGTCTCGCCCCTCCTCTCTCCCTCTGTCTCGCCCCTCCTCTCTCCCTCTGTCTCGCCCCTCCTCTCTCCCTCTGTCTCGCCCCTCCTCTCTCCCTCTGTCTCGCCCCTCCTCTCTCCCTCTGTCTCGCCCCTCCTCTCTCCCTCTGTCTCGCCCCTCCTCTCTCCCTCTGTCTCGCCCCTCCTCTCTCCCTCTGTCTCGCCCCTCCTCTCTCCCTCTGTCTCGCCCCTCCTCTCTCCCTCTGTCTCGCCCCTCCTCTCTCCCTCTGTCTCGCCCCTCCTCTCTCCCTCTGTCGCCCCTCCCTCTCTCCTCTGTCTCGCCCCTCCTCTCTCCCTCTGTCTCGCCCCTCCTCTCTCCCTCTGTCTCGCCCCTCCTCTCTCCCTCTGTCTCGCCCCTCCTCTCTCCCTCTGTCTCGCCCCTCCTCTCTCCCTCTGTCTCGCCCCCCTCCTCTCTCCCTCTGTCTCGCCCCTCCTCTCTCCTCTGTCTCGCCCCTCCTCTCTCCCTCTGTCTCGCCCCTCCTCTCTCCCTCTGTCTCGCCCCTCCTCTCTCCCTCTGTCTCGCCCCTCCTCTCTCCCTCTGTCTCGCCCCTCCTCTCTCCCTCTGTCTCGCCCCTCCTCTCTCCCTCTGTCTCGCCCCTCCTCTCTCCCTCTGTCTCGCCCCTCCTCTCTCCCTCTGTCTCGCCCCTCCTCTCTCCCTCTGTCTCGCCCCTCTCTCTCCCTCTGTCTCGCCCCTCCTCCTCTCCCTCTGTCTCGCCCCTCCTCCCTCCCTCTGTCTCGCCCCTCCTCCCTCCCTCTGTCTCGCCCCTCCTCCCTCCCTCTGTCTCGCCCCTCCTCCCTCCCTCTGTCTCGCCCCTCCTCCCTCCCTCTGTCTCGCCCCTCCTCCCTCCCTCTGTCTCGCCCCTCCTCCCTCCCTCTGTCTCGCCCCTCCTCCCTCCCTCTGTCTCGCCCCTCCTCCCTCCCTCTGTCTCGCCCCTCCTCCCTCCCTCTGTCTCGCCCCCTCCTCCCTCCCTCTGTCTCGCCCCTCCTCCCTCCCTCTGTCTCGCCCCTCCTCCCTCCCTCTGTCTCGCCCCTCCTCCCTCCCTCTGTCTCGCCCCTCCTCCCTCCCTCTGTCTCGCCCCTCCTCCCTCCCTCTGTCTCGCCCTCCTCCCTCCCTCTGTCTCGCCCCTCCTCCCTCCCTCTGTCTCGCCCCTCCTCCCTCCCTCTGTCTCGCCCCTCCTCCATCCCTCTGTCTCGCCCTCCTCCCTCCCTCTGTCTCGCCCTCCTCCCTCCTCTGTCTCGCCCCTCCTCCCTCCCTCTGTCTCGCCCCTCCTCCCTCCCTCTGTCTCGCCCCTCCTCCCTCCTCTGTCTCGCCCCTCCTCCCTCCCTCTGTCTCGCCCCTCCTCCCTCCCTCTGTCTCGCCCCTCCTCCCTCCCTCTGTCTCGCCCCTCCTCCCTCCCTCTGTCTCGCCCCTCCTCCCTCCCTCTGTCTCGCCCCTCCTCCCTCCCTCTGTCTCGCCCCTCCTCCCTCCCTCTGTCTCGCCCCTCCTCCCTCCTCTGTCTCGCCCCTCCTCCTCCCTCTGTCTCGCCCCTCCTCCCTCCCTCTGTCTCGCCCCTCCTCCCTCCCTCTGTCTCGCCCCTCCTCCCTCCCTCTGTCTCGCCCCTCCTCCCTC
This sequence comes from Heterodontus francisci, assembly GCF_036365525.1. NCBI lineage: Eukaryota > Metazoa > Chordata > Chondrichthyes > Heterodontiformes > Heterodontidae > Heterodontus > Heterodontus francisci. The sequence goes on along the minus strand of NC_090374.1, from coordinate 111,393,497 downwards.
CCTCTGTCTCGCCCCTCCTCCCCCCTGACAGTTGGGAGCAGGCACTCTCAGTAGAGCAGCATCGTGATTGGTCCATTTTTGAAGAAATTCGCAGCTGTCCGTTTCACAGCTGACAAATGCTGGAGCCGAATGGTGTTTCTGAACCTCTGAGAAGTTCGTGGTTTTCCAACGCGTTCCGATATTTTTTTAAAAGCCTGTGGAAAACCATGAGCCTGCCCAAGGTTCAGCAGCGCCGCTCTGCGTCAGCATCTGTCCGCTGTGAAACTGCCAGTTGTGAATTTTTTAAAAGTTGGTCTAAACTGGGAGAAGAAGCCAATGGGAAATGTTTCATATCTGAAATTACCAGTCACAGACCCCAAAATCTTTTACCACGGACACTGGTGTCCTTGTATGGACACATTGCCGACCCCTGAACCAAAGGTATGGTTACTGAATTTGCTGATGAGACAATGAGAGGTAGGAAAGTAAGTTGTGAAGAGGACACAAGGAGGCTACAAAGGGATATAGATAAGTTAAGTGAGTGGGCAAAGATTTGGCAAATGGAGTATAATGTGGGAAAATGTGAAATTGTTCATTTTCGCAAGAAGAAAAGAAAAGAAGCAGATTATCTAAATGGTGAGAGGATGCAGAGAGATCTGGGTGTCCTAGTGCATGATTCGCAAAATGTTAGTCTGCGGCGAAAGCAAGTAATTAGGAAAGCTAATAGAATGTCATCATTTATCGTGAGGGGAATTGAATACAAAAGTAGGGAGGTTATGCTTCAATTAAACAGGGCATTAGTGAGACCACATCTGGAATATTGCATGCAGTATTGGTCTCCTTATTTAAGGAAGGATGTAAATGCTTTGGAAGCAGTTCAGAGAAAGTTTACCAGACTAATAGCTGGAATGAGTGGGTTGTCTTATGAGGAAAGGTTGGACCGGCTTGGCTTGTATCCACTGGAGTATAGAAGAGTAAGAGGCAATTTAATTGAAACATATAAGATCCTGAGGGGTCTTAAGGTGGATATGGAAAGAATGTTTCCTCATTTGGGGGTCACTGTTTAAAAATTTAAGACGAGGAGAATTTTTTTTCTCTGACGGTTGAGTCTTTTGAACTCTCTTCCTCAAAAGGTGGGGAAAGCAAAGCCTTTTAATATTTTTAAGGTGGAGGTAGGTCGATTCTTGAGCAAGGGGGTGGAAGGTTGTTGGGGGTAGGCAGGAATGTGGAGCAGGCTTAAAGGGCTGAGTGGCCTACTCCTGTTCTGTATTCGTATCTAGGTTTCAATATCACCATATGCAGACCCTTGCTGTCCAGCACCACTATTAGTAAAAGGAGTCTCACGCATTTGGCTTTATGTGCCAATATTTACATGGTGCCTAAAAAGACAAAAAATGCGCAGGCACAGATAGACACCCCAGTGACCAACTCGGTGCTGTGTCTGACTTGGTCACCTCCCCTGTCAGCTGCATCTGTGCGGTGCTCCCGTTGAGGCATTGAATGAGATGGAGGTAGCCTGCTCACTTGACACTGCTTGTGGCTGAGATGCATGAGGCAGTCAACCTTTTTTATGGAGATGCCAGTGGGGGCACATCCTGAGACTGCTGCACTGGTGACATTGCAGGGGTCAGCTTCCATCACTGGGCCCTACTACACAGATGCTCCATCAGTCAGATGGCCGAGGAGGCTTCTGATGTTGAAGGCGCTCCGTGAGCTGTACCACCCTCATCCTTCTCTGTAATAGACACAGCCCTTGGCAGGTGCTCTGGGTGGCTGGAGGGGAGCATCAGCTGGGGTGTAACTGCCATCCCCTTCAAATTCCCTGCACCATCAAGCCACTGACAAGTCAAGGCTCCATAGTGTATGGAGGAACTCTTGGGTTCAAAGCCCTGAACCATGGTGTGCACTACCTCAGGGAACTCCGACATGTGGGAGCACATCTGTTGCTGCTGGTCTAAGTTGAGTCTCCTTTCCTGTGACTCCTGAGGCCCTGCATCTCTGCCCAGCTGAGTAGGGCCATTCTCTGAGAGAACTGCCCGCAGCCACCTCCTGCACATGCCTGTTGTGCTGATCACCCAGTGCCACTGTATTAAATCAAGGACTCTCAGAAGTGACTGTATCTCCGCTGGTGGAGCATGAGTTTGTAAGCTATGACTAGTGCTTGGTCTGAGCTCTGCTCTGGCAGTGCTTGGCCCAGTGATGGTGCAGGAGTCTGTCTTAGCCTCTCAACATCACCTGTGAGAGATAGTTGAAGAGATCATGAGAACCAACTTTGAAGAGCAGAAGTCTGCCGCGCTGAGGCTTCCCAATGCAGCTCAGTTTTCGGCATGCAATTGGAAAGGCTGGAGTGCGATGCACCCTCTTGATCTATGCATTGCAGTCTCTATGCATCATCTCCTCCAGGGATGCCCATCTCGCCTTCCCCAGCTTGCTCTTCTTCAGCAACCCTAGCGATCTCCATGGCTCCCTCTTCCATTGTGGTGATGTGTAGGTAGGGAATCCTACCTACCATCTGGTCCCCCTCGCAGGTGTTAAGTGCCCTTTTCTCTTGCAATGACCAAAGAAAGAGGGGTAAAGCACTCTTGGCCTCTATGGCCAATGCCATTGTCTCATTGATGTAAGCTGCATGTGTCAGTGCTGGCAAGTCCTCAACAGTCTGAGCCTTGCTAAAGTGTCAGTAGGCACCCTGGTTATACACTGCTCCCATGTTCGGGAGCAGCATGTGCCCTCAGGCTCCACAGCTGGTGTCTCTGCTGGAGGTTGAATACCCAGAGGCCTATCCTGAGGGGTTGGAGTTGGACTCGCCTTGCCAGAGCAAATAGGGCCATTGAACATCTTCCAGCACTGGACCCAGTTTCTGCGGACCACAAACTGTCAATGATGTCGATCCACGCATGCTGGGTTTGGGAGGGTTGCTTCCTCATGACACTCTCCAGGAAGAGGGCCTCCCTCCTCTCCTTCACTGCCTTGAGGGGGACCTCCAGGTTGGCATCTGTAAAATGAGGGGCAGCCCCGCCCTGCGTTCCAACCCTCTGCCTGTTCTGCTCCATCTTTATTCCAGCAAGTAATTTGTTAAAACGGCACAGTAATGCCTACCGTGGTGGGTTTAAATTAGGCTGCTCTGTTTCAGTCCCGCCTTCATTCCTGCCCCTGTGGCCGCCAAGCGGTCGCCCCTGTGGCCGCCCTCCAGCCTTCTGTCCACCCCTGTGAAAATCAGGGGCTTTGGCTACTTCCACCTGGGGACGGGATCGGGACCCGGAAACAGACCCAATGTCAGTGTCCCACCCTGGGAAGGAAAATCCTGCCCATGGACTCCTCCAGGGAGGTAAAATGAGAGCAACTTGAAGTGACTCCATTTCTAGATCTCTCTCTGAATTCATATGGTAATTCAGTACATGGGTATTGCTGATCTAGGCTTGTGTTGTGCTAACCCATGTTGCAGTGTGTTAGCAGTTCAATGTACTCCACCACTATGGTGCCAGCAAGCAAGGCTGAGTAACATTTAATCATTTTAAATAATTTTGTTTATAAATATTAAATGAACACTGATTACAGCATTGAACATTTGTTTTGAGAGCATTACTGAGCCTCATTCTAAGAGGGGACTAAATTCATGAAATTGAAGTTGTGATTTGTGAAATACCCTGCGCTCGAATATTTCCACTCATTTTAAGTTCCTCTACATGGTCAGTGTCATACCCTCTATGTTACATTGAATGCTGCTGCATCACTTTGGTTTTTGATTAGTCTAATTTGATTGGGAATTACTACATTGAGAATGTCACTAAAAGTTTCTTTTAAAGTACAATTCCTGTTTTCATTCCATTTATATCTGCATCTTATGTAGATGTGTACATATTAAGGTTTTCCATGAGATTTAGCAAAAAAAAATGATCCTATAACTTGTCGCTTATATGGAGCTTTTAAAATAATAAATGTTCCAAAATACTTTGTGGTGGTAAAGCACAAATAGCAAGAGTCCAACTGGGAAGGGACTAAAAACTTGGTCATAGAGGAGGATTATGAAGGAGAAAGGTAGTAGCAAGGTTGGAGGTGTTTAGGGAGAAAAGTCCAAACTCAGCGTGGGCCCAAAATAGCTGACGCTTTGCCACCGATGGTGGAATAGAGGGAGTGGATTGCAGAGAAGGCGACTGTCAGAGCAGAGGATGCCGCCACTCTCGTAGGCTGGAGGGGGTGTGGCAATGGAGGGATTTGTGAATTAAGACTTCAAACTGGATGTGGAACTGAGAGACAATGCAGGTCGGTTAGGTCAATGGTAAGGAAGTGAAGGAAGGTAGTAGTGTTTTGGACAAGTTGAGTTTATGTAGAGTGAAGTGTGGAAGGCTGGTGAGATTATGTGGAGCCTGGAGGTGAAACCTGCATGAATGAGGCTTTCATTGATAACGGAGTGAGTTAAGGGCAGAGGCAGATCATGTTGGGGAAGTATTGGACAACATATGGCATTTGAAGCTTGGCTCAGGATGAAATGCAGCGCTGACATTGTGAGCATCTTTGTCTTTAGTCTGACTGAATAGTTCGGTGGTGTTGGATAGAGTGCAAAGTTTTTGACATAAGCCGAACAGCATGCCTTTCAACTTGCTGATAAATTGAAGGAATTTCTGACTCATCCATGACTTGATATCAAGCAAGCAGTCAGACAGCACTGTTAAAGAATTTATATTTGGTTATTTCCATCAGAAGCACTGGAAAATAATTGAATTTCTGCCCATCATTCCCCTAGAATATAATGAAAACAACCCGCTTGCAGTGGGGGCCGGCAGCAGGTTGGGAATCTGATTGTTGGTGAAGTGGGCTTTGCTATGGCTGTTTTAATGCAGCCATTGTATTTGCATCTTCTGGGTTTTCTGACCAATCAGCGTGATGATGACCTGGACCTGTCAATTGAAGGATCTCTAATTAAAGGGTTCAGAATGGCTCCATTTCAACTCTCTCATTAAGCATACAGAAACCAGAGGGATGGATGCACAATTTGTGGAGGCTAGCACCCCCCCCCGCCCCCCCCACTCCACTTCACTGGAGGTCATGCTGTGTGTTGTGAGGGCCTGCAGATGGGAAGGAGAGGCCAGTTTGTCTAACCAAGCAGACATGGTTGGAAGTGGCTGATGAGCGCAGCACGAGTATGCTCCCTCATAGCTGGATATATTGCTGCAAGTGGTTCAATGACCTCATGAGGGTTGGAAAGGTGAGTGGAATCCCACAATCAGGTGCCAGCCCCCCACACTCTGAATTCCCCAGCGTTCTCCTGCACAACACTTCTCAAACCAATGTACCTTGCACCATTCTCTTGAGGTACCTCATCACATCCCCATCAGAGCAGCCACCACTGACGCTCACCCTCCACAAGTATTGTCATTTCATCGCCTCCAACTAATCCATTCCTCTCACTCCTTACTCTCTGTTTTCTCTCCTTGCAGGAGAAGGGAACGTAGAACTCCGGAGAGAGACAGAGAACAAGAGGCTAGCTTTTCAGTGATGGCCACCCTGACCACTGCAGTGGAGGAGGCAATTGAGACAGGGTGCTCAAATGCCTGGCCTTTGGCGTTGGAGTGATGGGGCACTCGCATATACTTGGGGACAGAATTAGCTATCACGCTGCCACATAGCACACAACAATTACTTATGTTATATTACTGTTACACTAATTGAAATATGAACACCCGCACAATGATAACTTTGAGCCTTTCCCCATGTCATTTCTAATTTGTGTCTTTCATCTCCCACAGGTTCTTCAAACATGACACAGGAGCTTGAGCAGGACAAAGGTCAGGAGCTCCTGCAATCTGAGGAAGCAGTGTCACACAACTCATGCACACCCTCCACCAGCTCAGCTACACATACCTCGGTGGGGCCTTAAAGGGACTTAGCTACGTTGTCATATGGTGAGGTGCACATCACAAGTGAGCAGGTGCTGAGTGTCCCTATCAGAGAGTGCATGATCCTCCAAGTTCTGTTCAGCTGGATGCAGATGCTGGCCGTCAGGAGGCTCATTCGCTAATGGGACCATTCTGGATCAGCAACAGAAAATATGTGAGGTTCTGTCTGTATTTCTAGAGGCATTGCGCACATCCTTGTTGAGTGATTGGAGGAGTTTATCTCTACCATGAGTGTCACGATGTCTCAGGCCTTTGTGCTGATGTCCACCTCCATGGTAAGAGTAGCCACCTGCACGGAGAATCAGGCATGGCAGGCAACAGAGTGCATGCTTACCTTCACCAATGGCTTGCGCACTCAATCTGCCACTTTAACTAGGATGGAGGAAAGCCTCGTGCTTTTGCCATTCAGTGCCTCACTGAAGTGCAGCAAAGAGCTCTCCAGCTTTTGGTTAGCAGGGAATTGAGGGTGGATCATGAACTGGAAGATAAAGAAAGGGCACCAGGAAGGTACAGACACAACTGGCTGAATGGCGGCCACCTATGCTGTAACCATGTTAAGTGGGGACTCTGCTCAGGACTTGCCCACTTCTCATCCCTGTCACACCGACCCCCGCCCCCTACCTCCACCCCCCACCTCTCCGCCAGTCAGAGCCCCATGGGCTGCCTCCTGCCTTGATGACCAAGTCTGCCCCCTTTGATGGAGCCTTCATGGGCCTCCATTCTCCAGTCATCTCTAATGTTGTCTCTCGTTTGTCAAATAGCTATCAGCCTTGTGGTAAATGGTGTGACCAGAGTTGATGAGTTTCGGTTATGAACGAAATGGTGGGGCTATTGACTCTAGGGATGATGTGTGTTGGGGGAGGGGGGCTGTGGGTTCAGTATTGGTGTGCCATATGACTTCAAACTCTGATTATCTGAACCATGCCTGAATAAGTCTGCTGTGAGCATCTCTGACAGCTAGGTGAGCGGCTGCAGGCACCCTAGCCACATCAGGCTCTTGCTGCTTCTCCAAGAGTGGTCAGCACCTTCCTCCTGCTACAGCTCCAGTCCGGTCTACAACGCAATGTTGTGCAAGGCACAGCAGACCCCTACCATTCTGGAAACATTTGCTGGTACATACTGCTGGGCTCCCCAGATCTGCCCAGTAACTGGATCACATCTCCAATGACTTGCTCTAGGATTGTTCTTCTGATGTGGCGCTGGTTGCAACTTTCCTCTGTATCAGTGGTAGGACTCATCACAGATGTCAACAGCCAGGTCTTCAGAGGGTAGTCCTGATCTCCAAGGTGCCATCCGTTGTCTGTGTTTGGAGGTGCAGAGAGCTGTGGGAGATGTGACTCGTGCATTATGAAGGCATCATGGCAACTTACAGGATATTTTGCAGAGACATACATGAAAGTCTTCTGGTGGTCACATATCAGCTGAAGATTGATGGAATGGAATCCGTTTCAATTTAGAAAAACTGCTGGTTGATCTGAGGGCACCTTGATTTCCACATGTGTGCAGTCCAACTCCCTGTACCTGTCAGAATCCAGCCAAAGCAGCAAATACAAGAGCCCTCTTGTTTGGCCTCATCAGTAGCAAAGTGGCATCAGTCACCTGGGAGATAGACTTGTGAGCAGCAGATTGTGATATCCTACAGATGTCAACAGCAGATCCCTGGAAGGAGTTGGAGGCCAAGAAATTCAGGACTGTGGTGACCTTGACGGCCACTGGCAATGCTTGTCCACTTGGAAGGAGATCGTGTTCAAGGAGGCTGCAGATGCTGGGTCATGTCAAGAAAGTTGATCCTCCACCTGAGTACCCGATGTGCGGGGCTTCGCCTCCTTCGAGCTTGAGCTCTGTGTCCATCCCCTCTGTCCTCTGGAGCAGCATGTGGCTGAGGAGAAGGCAGCTGGTGTTAGTGATGGTTTTGCTCCTGTTGGTGGTGTTGGTGGTACTTGTTGCTCATCAGAGGTCGAAGGTAGTGCCATAAAAGTTGTTCCCATGCTGCAGTGAAGGCTGGCAGCAAGGAAGTGCAGCTCAAGGTGAATAAAGGTCAAGACAGTAGAAATGATTTCTAAAATGTTGGAAATTATTTGTAAAGCAATGAAAAGCACACACTCAGCAAAAGTCCTGTGAGCAAGAGCCTAGGCATGGAAGCAACTGCGCTGTTTCAGTATTTAAAGGCTTTCTGGGGTTTCTGGCACAGACATTTTTTTTTCTGATTTAACATCCCTGCCTGCACAGACACTGTTTCCTTCCCCCCCACACCAACCTCGTATGTTAACATTTTGCCTATGGTGTCTTAAATATAAGAGGTTTTGGTTGCATTTACTGGATAATTTGAAATGCACTAAGTTTCCTGTGGTGGTATTTTAATGCAATTACTAATTCAGGTATTGTTTTGGGAGAAAAGAATGACAGTTATCTGGAGCAGACTGATTTATGTGAATGGTGCTGTTGCAGGTGGAGTATACCCGGCCGTATAAGGGAACATAAATTGGCCCTCTGGATTTGGAAGCCTTATGTTAGAGCTTTTATGGCAGTTTAATATTGCGATGAGCATAATTGCAGTGTGGAAATCCTTGTACAGTTTAACAAGTGTAGTGTGGGAAGCAGGATATATGGAACACCATTTTTTTCAGTGATATTAGCATTTGCTGTTTAAATAAAACTATTCAGTGTTGGTTTAAATACAATTTTATTTACATTTTTATTGCACTGATGCATTACATTGCTTTAAATTTGTGTGTAGCTGTTTTTATGCTGGAGCTCTTTTAGTTTGGACTTTGGGATACTGATATCTAGGAGCTTGCTCCCTTTATCTGCTCAAACCAGCTTTCTGCCAGCTTTTCATGGGCCCATGACACTGTTCCCAAAATTTAAACTGGATTTAGTGTTTTCAACATGGAGCATTGGCTTTTGGATGTCCGTCTGCCACAATCTAAAATAATCAACAAAAGGACAGTTTATAAAAAATCAGTTGGCATGCAGTGCTTCAAAAGGCAGCAAAGGCGATCATATAAAAAATGAATGCTGTACCTCTGCAATTTCATGAAGCTTTTCTTTTATCCTGCAACAGTGCTTTGAGTTTTGCAGAAAGCTGGAGTGTCTGATGAGCATGAATATGGTGCACAAAATTGAATTGGTATTGGTTAATATTACTCCACACGGCAAGATGATTATAATGCAGTTAGGAGTAAAACAGCAGCATAAATGAAGTGTGGTCCCAATTGTTCATAGCAGTGATGAACAAATAGAAATTCTAATTCTAATTGGTGTGGAAAGAGGAACTCTAGCAAAAGGATGGATCTGCTGAAGGTCACTTATGGCCCATTTCTGTGAGTGTCTGGTTGTGTTCTATAAATACCAACAGGAAGAAAAAAAAAACACCCATTTGATTTAAGAGTGGAGTGCAAACATCTGGCTTTTCAGATGTAATGATAAGTTGTAAAGAGGAATTTCCTGTAATAAGGTCATTGTGTATGCAGTTTATCCAACCAAAACTGGAAGACAAAATGTGGAGATTCTTGTGTACCTGCAGGAAATATGTGCTGTAAAATGATTACATCACTTGAACTAGAACATTCATTTCTCATTCAACCAAGAGCAAGTTATTTCCATTTCTTCAGAACCTGAGAGCAGTCAGGAATGAGAAAAGGCATTTGACTCATGAATATTAATCCCTCGTGAATGCCAACTATCCCACCGTAGCATTTAATTGTGCTTGAAAAGCAAAAATCAATGTTTTTGTGCCTCTTGTATTGCTTGATGTGTTATTCCAAAGATTTAATGCAGATGTTAAAGCTCATTTAAAAAACAACCTCAGCTGGCAAACCTGAGGCATGTTGGGTTAGCACATTACTTTTGCACTTCTGTAATTGAGTGCAAATAACTCTGAATCTGCACAAGTTCATTTCAGAATCAATCCAGTCTTGATGGTTGCATAAATGAACAAACATTGGCAGTCTTGCTCAGAGAGACCACAAAGATGGCTGGAGATGGATGACATGAAGCTAAAAACGAGACAAATTAGGGACTGGCCGATTAACTTCTGCATGTTTATTTCTCCATCTTCAGTGATTCCTTATTTTCCCCTTTTTACATTTGATTCTTCAGTGTTCTGTTGAAGCTTTTCCATATAAAATAACCTTTTCCTTGTCTGCAGTAAAAATTTTGTTCCTTTTGTATTTGACTAACCTTCCCAGTTTTAAAATTAGAATGAACAAGTTGTGCATGCTAAGCCATTTTTCTTTTTTGAAGGCTATTTTAAATGTTAATGTGCAATCTTTGCTCATGGCACTGTATAACCAGATATCATACCAACTGCTCAGTGGTGTGAAAATCTCAAGCCATATTTTGTGAAGCTAGTATAAAATCTTCTGTCTGGACCAGGTATCCAATGTACTGAAATTATGTTTGGACTTTCCAGCAGCTAAAAACTTAATTTTTCTGGTTTGATTTTTATAATAATTATTATGAATAGCTATTACGATTCTGAAAGTTATTTACAACTATCTCTATTGGAGCCCTTGTTACTTGTTTCTTTTAGTGTTAACTAAAACAAGAGACTTGTGTTATGTGTTTCATGTCTTAAAGGTTATACTCCTGCTTTCTATGCCTGGTAAACATAAACTAGGATGGGATGTTAATTTGTTGATGTTTCCATTCTGAACAGCGTGGTTAATTCTCCATCTAAATTGCAAGTCGTAACTTACTGTAAGCAGATTGCAGAGTGGGTAGAGAAATTACTGATATTTTCAGTGCTGATAAATCAATAACTCCATAGAAAGGTAGACTGTTACCTTCTCACCTTCTGTGGGCTGCAAACTGTCTTTGGTTACACACTAAGTTCCTTGGCTTAGAAAGCATAACCAGGGCAAACAAGAGGCAAAGTTGGATGAAAAAAAAGTCTCTCACCAGGCTTTGCCCTACTTGGCAATGTCATTGCTTTAAAAAGCTTGTACTTTGCAATTGATGGAATATATGTTCTTTGATAACATCTCCCAAGCCCGTGACTTCTACCACCTAGAAGAAAAAGTAAAGAAAAGCTCATGGTATAGGGGGTAACATATTGGCATGGATAGATTGGCTAGCTAACAAGGAACAGAGAGTAGGCATAAATGGGTCAGTTTCTGGTTGACAAGATGTAATGAGTAGTGTGGTGCAGGGATCTGTGCTGGTGCCTCAACTTTTTACAATTTTATATAAATGACCTGGATGAAGGGACCGAAGGTATGGTTGCTAAATTTGCTGATGAGACAATGATAGGTAGGAAAGCAAGTTGTGAAGTGGACATAAGGAAGCTACAAAGGGACATAGATAGGTTAAGTGAGTGGGAAAAGATCTGGCAAATGGAGTATAATGCGGAAAAGTGGGAAATTGTCCATTTTGGCAGGAAGAATAAAAAGGAAAAATATTATCCAAATGGTGAGAGATTACAGAGCTCTGAGATACAGAGGGATCTGAGTGTCCTCGCGCATGAATCGCAAAAGGTTAGTATGCAGGTTCAGCAGGTAATTAGGAAAGCTAATAGAATGTTATTCATTGCGAGGGGAATTGAATAAAAAAGTAGGGAGATAATTAGACAGGGTAATTGGTAAGACCACATCTGGAGTACTGTGTACAGTATTGGTATTGGAAAGATATAAATGCACTGGAATCAGTTCAGAGAAGGTTTATTAGACTTATATCTAGAATGGGCAGGCTGTCTTGTGAGGTAAGATTGGACAGCCTAGGCTTGTATCTGCTGGAGTTTCGAAGAGTAAGAGGCAACTTGATTGAAACATACAGATCCTGAGGGGTCTTAACATGGTGGATGTGGAAAGGATGTTTCCCCTTGTGGAGAATCTAGAACAAGGCATCACTATTTAAAAATAAGGAGTCACCCATTTAAAACAGAAGAGGAGAAATCTTATCTGAGTGTCGTGAGTCTTTGGAACACTCTTCCTCAAAAGACGGTGCAAGCAGAGTCTTTCAATATTTTTAAGACAGGTGTAGATAGATTCTTGATAAGGGGCTGAAAGGTTATCTGGGTAGACGGGAATGTGGAGTTGAGGTTACAATCAGCCATGATCTTATTGAATGTCAGAGCAAGCTTGAAGGGCTGCGTGGCCTACTCCTGCTCCTAATTTGTATGTTCGTATATGCAGCAAATTAATAGGAACATCACCACCTCCAAGTTGCACACCATCCTGACTCGGAAATATCACAGAATTACAGAATTGTTACAGCACAGAAGGAGGCCATTTGGCCCGTTATATCTGCACTGGTTCTCCAAAGGCACAACTTACCTAGTGCCACTCCCCATCTCTTCTCCCCATCGCCCTGCACATTCTTCCTTTTCAGATAACAATCCAATTCCCTCTTGAGTGCCTCAATTGAACCTGCCTCCACTGCACTCAGGCAGTGTATTCCAGATCTTAACCACTTGCTGTGTGAAAAAGTTTTTCCTCATGTCGCCATAGCTTCTTTTGCCAATTACCTTAAATCTCTGGTCTCTGTTGCAGTTTTTTTTTCATTGTTGCTGGGTCAAAATCTTGGAGCTCGGTAGCTAACAGCACTGTGGAAGTACCTTCACCGCGTGGACTGCAGCGATTTAAGAAGGTGGCTTACCTCCATCTTGGGAAGGGCAATTGGGGATAGGCAATAAATGCTGGCCTTGTCAGCGCAGCCCACATTGGTGAATGAATTTAAAACAGAATCTAGTGCCCTGTTTTATAGGCCACATGTAATCTGTCTCACTCCTGGGTTTGGAGTAATACAGAACTGTACATATTGGTAGACTTGATGAAAATGCTTACTTTTTGTTGGAGAACACCTGTATCATGTTGAAGTGATGTGAATAATCTATTCAACCTCTGCAAGATTATAATTGAACCCATATCTCCGGAGTTGGTCGTACCTAAAGCTATTTTTGTATTGGTAATTTTTTTTGTTTGGATTCTTGGAGATAGCTGCCAAAAGTGGGTGACATCCAGCCACATTATGCTTGACCCAAACTACAAGATTCTAAATTTCAACAGTGCCAGCATAAGAACAGCTGTAGTCAGAGCCTCCTCTTTATGCTAAGATTGCAAATGTACCTCAGTAGCTTTTGCAACTGAAAATTTAGTGTGCTTTCAGTCCTTACTATAGTTGTACCTGGTTTAAGACCGTTGGACCACTTAATTAAATACGTATTTATGCTTAAAAAGCTTTGAGGCACCTGGATATGTTTTGCAAAGGAAACACAAGTTGAGCCTTGCTATAGTGGATCTTTGTAGGGCGTGGCATTGACTTGAGTAGATTTTGAATTCTTGTATTTGCATTTATTACTACTATCCATCAAATTTGAATTGCTTCTTGAATGATTTCCACAATACCGAAGCTAAAAATTTTGTTTGCTGTGAGGGGGCACAATTTGGGGTCAAACCTGTATTTGGCATTTCTGGTCATTAAATTTAACCATAAATTCTGTGTCTTTGTAATTTGGAAGCCAACTCTGCCAGTGTTCCTGGGCCATGCTGGGGATGTGGTTCTTCATTCCTGATGGGCCCATTGGAGCTAACAGTACTGAAAGGCACTCACTTCTGACCTCACAAAGCTACTGACATGCACCTTGCGATCTCTGGTGTGGATTTCACCTTTCCTGATAATTTGATTCTAACACCACCTATAGGGGGTGTCTGGTTGCCTAGCTTGCTTGATGCCAATCACATTGAAGAATTATCACCAACAGCAAACCAGGAAGTAAGATGCACTGATTATCCTTACTTTTTACTTATTTTACAGGCAATGAAATAAAGATTGGGACTTAAACAAGGTCGAAGATGAAATATCATAAACTTTCATATTTTTAAGACCACCGATAGAATTTTCTCATAATGGAGAAATTTGACCTTTTCACAAATATAAAATTAGCTTTTCAGGGCCAGAGAGGTGGTTCAGCAGTGATTATGAACTTCGTACTTAAAACCCAGTTACACCTCATTCAACAATGCTTAACTTTTTCAAGTTTTTTTGTAGTGGGGTTATCACTGACTACAATTTCTGGATTTCCGCATTTAACTGCACGTGTGCGGAAGATATAAGTTGCTGTCAGTTTCGTAGTTCATAATGATGGCAAAAGCTGACACTTGTGCTGTCATTACAACTGAAAAATCCAGGCCATTGTCTTGGAGCATCACAACCAGTTTCAGAACAGGGCATTATACTTTAGGACACTAGTTTTTGATGGTATAAACCCTAATTCTAAACTGGGTAGATATGTGTAGTAAAATGTATAAAAACTTTGTTTATTATTGACAACTTATTTGCAACTCTTCAGATACTGAAGTAGTCCGTGCCTGCATGTACAAGACCTGGACAACATTCATGCTTGAGCTGACAAGTGGCAAGTAACATTTATGACACACAAGTGCCAGACAATGACCATCTCCAATAAGAGAGAATCTAACCATCTCCCCTTGACATCAACGGCATTGCTATTGCTAAATCCCCCACCATCAACATCCTGGGGGTTACCATTGACCAGACACTTAACTGGACCAGTGATATAAATACTGTGGCTGCAGGAGCAGAGCAGATGCTGTGAATTCTGTGGCGACTAACTCGCCTCCTGTCTCCCCAAAGTCTGTCCACTATCTACAAGACAGAAGTCAGGAGTATGATGGAATATTCTCCACTTGAGATAAGTGCAACTCCAACAAGACTCGAGAAGCTCGTCATCATCTAAGACAAAGCAGCCCACTTGATTGGCACTCTATCCATCACCTTAAACATTCACTCCCTCTACCACCTGTGCACAGTGGCAGCAGTGTGTAGCATCTAGAAGATACATTGCAGCAACTTGCCAAGGCTCCTTTCACAGCACCTACCAAACTTGCTGCCTCTGTCACCCAGAAGATAAAGGGCAGCAGATGGCTGGGAACACCACCACCTACAAGTTCCTATCCAAGTCACTCACCATCACTTAGAACTATATTGCCGTTCCTTCACTGTCGCAGGGTCAAAATCCTGGAACTCCTTCCCAAATAGCACTGTGGGGTGTACCTACACCACGTGGACTGCAGCAGTTCAAGAAGGCAGCTCACTACCACCTTCTCGAGGGCAATTAGGGATGGACAATAAATGCTGACCTGGCCAGCGATGCCGACATCCCATGAACAAATTTTTTTAAAACATAGTCACTTGGTAGTACAGACCTTGAATATTGCTGAAGAAAGTTATGCTGTCAAAGCTTTTCATCTTGCACTCATCTGGACTGACACAAAAATGCCATATTTCAAAGGGAGCAACAATTCATATTGCATGAGAAAAGTGGGGTGCAGATTGGTTGGCAAGGCGACTCTCGTCGAGGTGTTGCCATGGAGAATGCAGCAGGAAACAACTGTTTCCCATGCTTTGGTTAATTCAAAAAAAGGTGCAATGCCTGGACATGTTCCTTTTGCCTGCAGAGGACAGATCCCTGCATATGAATATATGTAGCTTCTAGCAAGCGTAAGTGAGCCACATTGCAAACCCAACTAATAATCTTAAGTTGTTAGTGTAATTCTTAGTACACTGCCGGAATCACATCTCTTACTAAACAATCCCAAGTGTGCTAAGAATTACACTAATGACCAATTTGAGATTGTCAGTCGGGCTTGTATTAAAAAATGTTGCCCCAGACCAAAATAGAAAAATGGAATTCTGTGTAGTATTTGCTGGAAATGATGCTTTTACAGCAGCTTCACTTGTATAAGGAAGGGGCACAGTAAGCTCCTATTTATTTATGTTGGTCTTAACTTATTGGAAACTGACAATTTTGTGATGGTCATTGAAGATGTATAAAGCAAAAGGAAGCAAAATTTAAAAAGTTACAAGACAGAAGTAAAATCTGTGGGGAATTCTTGAAAAACAAAACCCAAACAAGCAACAGGGAAAATATAAGAAATAATAATATCTGAGGTAAATGTCTTTGCTATGCAGTGATCAGTAATGAGAGTGCCAGATACAATAGAGGAGTGAAGAGATGTGAAAATTTGTGAACTATGTTAATTGTCGGCTTAAAAATAATTCTGGATCAAAGGGCAGACTTAAAGTTTTAAAGTTCACATTTAAATTCTCATTCATATTTACAGATCCCTCTATGGCCTCGCTCCTGCCTGTCTCTGTAATCTCCTCTAGCCCTATCACCCTTTAAAATTGCTATGTTCTCCCAATTCTATCCTCTTAAGCATCCTGATTTTATTTTTTATCACTCCAGCATTGGGGGTGTGGTGATTTTTGCCCCTTTATCCTCGACGGGCGAAAGAGGGTAAGGGGTTAAAATATGATCAGGAAACTTGACCCCATGCACGCTTTTAAAAAATATTTTAAGTGCAGAAATCAGGCCATGGACAGGGGTCCTGCAAAAGGCAGCTGGGGTGTAATTAACTTACCAAAGTAATCAGTGCCATAACTTAAATTTGCATACTTAAATTACATAATATTTACAGCACAGAAACAGGCTATTTTGCCAAACTTCCCATGCCAGTATTTATACTCCCTATGAGCCTCCTCCCACCTTTCTTCATCTAACCCCATAAACATGCCCTTCTCTTCATTTCTCCCTCATGTATTTATTTAGCTTTCCCCTTAAATGCATCTGTGCAGGTCGCCTCAACTACTCCTTGTGATAGAGTTCCACATTCTAACAAGTCTCTGGATAAAGAGGTTTCGCCTGAATTCCCAATTGGATTTATTAGTGACTACTTTATATTTATGGCACCTCCATTCTTATCTCCCCTACCATTCGAAATAACTTTTCTGCATCTTGCCTGTCAAACCCTTGCATAATTTTAAAGATTTCTATCAGGTCGTCACTGAGCTTTTTTTTCCCCAGAGCAAAAAGCCCCAGCTTGTTCAATCTGTCCTGATAGGTATAACCTCTTGGTTCAAGTATCACCTGAAAAAAAATCTTTTTTGCACTTTCAGTAGTGCATCTATATTTTTATCATACCAGAACTATTCAGAGTATTCAAAGTGTGGTTTAACCAAAGTTCTGTAAAAGTTTAACATAACTATGCTTTTCAATTCAATCCCTCTATAACTGAATCACAGTGCTTGTTTTTTTTTTTATGGCCTTATTAACCTGTGTTGCTACTTTTTAATGATTTGTGTCTCTGCTCCTCTATCCCAATTAGGTATGTTAGAAACATAGAAAAATAGGAGCAGGAGTAGGCCATTCGGCCCTTTGAGCCTGCTCCGCCATTCAATACGATCATGACTGATCATCGAAACTCAGTAACCTGTTCCCGCTTTCTCCCCATATCCCTTGACCCCATTAGCCGTAAGAACTATATCTAACTTGTTCTTGAATATATTTAATGATTTGGCCTCAACTGCTTTCCGTGATAGAGAATTCCACAGGTTCACCACTCTCTGGGTGAAGAAATCTCTCCTCATCTCAGTCCTAAATGGCTTACCACTTTATCCTTAGACTGTGACCCTTGGTCCTGGACTCCCCCACCATTGGGAACGTCCTTCCTGCACCTAGCCTGTCCAGTCCTGTTAGAATTTTGTAGGTTTCTATGAGATCCCCTCTCATTCTTCTAAACTTTAGCGAATACAAGCCTAATCGGCCCAATCTCTCTTCATACGTCAGTCCCGCCATCCCAGGAATCCGTCTGGGGAACCTTCGCTGCACTCCCTCCATAGCAAGAACATCCTTCCTCAGATAAGGAGACCAAAACTACACACAATACTCCAAATGTGGTCTCACCAAGGCCATGTATAATTGCAGCAAGACATCCTTGCTTCTGTACTCGAATCCTCTCACTACGAAGGCCAACATACCATTTGCCTTCTTAACTACCTGCATGCTTACTTTCAGCGACTGGTGCACAAGGACACCCTGGTCTTGCTGCACCTCCCCCTTTCCTGATCTATCGCCTTTCAGATAATCTGCTTTTGCCACCAAAATGGAAAACCTCACATTTATCCACATTGTACTGCATCTGCCATGTATTTGCCCACTCACTCAACCTGTCCAAATCACACTGGAGCTTCTCTGCATCCTTCTCACAGCTCGCACTCCCACTCAGTTTTGTGCCATCTGCAAACTTGGATATATTGTATTTAATTCCCTTATCTATATCATTAATATGTATTGTGACTAGCTGGGGCCCTAGCACTGATCCCTGCAGTACCCCACTAGTCACTGCCTGCCACTCGGAAAAAGACCCGTTTATTCCTACTCTTTTTTTTTAAGAGATACAGCACTGAAACAGGCCCTTCGGCCCACCGAGTCTGTGCCGAACATCAACCACCCATTTATACTAATCCTTCACTAATCCCATATTCCTACCAAACATCCCCACCTGTCCCTATATTTCCCTACCACCTACCTATACTGGTGACAATTTATAATGGCCAATTTACCTATCAACCTGCAAGTCTTTTTGGCTTGTGGGAGGAAACCAGAGCACCCGGAGAAAACCCACGCAGACACAGGGAGAACTTGCAAACTCCACACAGGCAGTACCCGGAATCGAACCCGGGTCGCTGGAGCTGTGAGGCTGCTGTGCTAACCACTGCGCCACTGTGCCGCCCTTTGTTTCCTGTCTGCCAACCAGTTCTCTATCCATGTCAGTACCTTATCCCCAATCCCATGTGCTTTAATTTTGCATGCTAATCTCTTATGTGGGACCTTATCGAAAGCCTTTTGAAAGTCCAAATTCACCACATCCACTGATTCTCCCTTATCTATTCTACTAGTTACAGCCTCGAAGAATTCCAGTAGATTTGTCAAGCATGATTTCCCTTTCGTAAATCCATGTTGACTTTGTCCAATCCTGCCATTGTTTTCCAAGTGCTCTGCTATTACATCTTTTATAATGGATTCTAGCATTTTCCCACTACTGATGTCAGGCTAACCGGTCTATAATTCTCTGTTTACTCTCTACCTGCTTTTTAAAATAGTGGGGTTACATTAGCTACCCTCCAATCCATTGGAACTTTTCCAGAGTCTATAGAATTTTGAAAAATGACCAGCAATGCAACTACTATTAAAAGCAAAATACTGTAGATGCTGGAAATATGAAATAAAAACAAGAAATGGTGGAAATACTTAGCAGGTCTGGCAGCATCTGTGGAGATAGAAGCAGAGTTAACCTTTCAGGTCAGTGACCCTTCTTCAGAACTGGCAAATATTAGAAATGTCAAAGATTATAAGCACGTAAAGCGGGGGTGGGGCAAGAGATAACAAAGGAGAAGGTTTAGGTTGGACAAGGCCACAGAATAGCTGACCAGAAGGTCATGGAGCAAAGGCAAACAATATGTTAATGGTGTGTTGAAACACAAAGCATTAGTACAGCAGATAGGGTGTTAACGGACTGTAAATTGAACAGCAGCAAGTACAGACGTGAAAAAAAAGTGGGTAAGCAAACTGAATAAACTAAGATGAAATAAAATAAACATATTAAAAAAAAAATGTGAAAAAGAAAAAATAACTAAAAATGAAAGTAAAATGGGGGGCCCGTCATGCTCTGAAATTATTGAACTCAATGTTCAGTCTGGCAGGCTGTAGTGTGCCTAATCGGTAAATGAGATGCTGTTCCTCGAGCTTGCGTTGATGTTCACTGGAACACTGCAGCAAGCCCATGATAGAGATGTGAGCATGAGAGCAGGGGGGAATGTTGAAATGGCAAGCAACCAGAAGCTCCGGGTCCTGCTTACGGACTGAGCGGAGGTGTTTCGCAAAGCGGTCACCCAGTCTGCGTTTGGGCTCCCCAATGTAGAGGAGACCACATTGTGAGCAGCGAATACAGTATACTATAAAGAACAAAGAAAATTACAGCACAGGAACAGGCCCTTCGGCCCTCCAAGCCTACGCCGATCCAAATCCTCTATCTAAACCTGTCGCCTATTTTCTAAGGGTCTGTATCTCTTTACTTCCTGCCCATTCATGTATCTGTCTAGGTACATCTTAAAAGACGCTATCGTGCCCGCGTCTACCACCTCCGCTGGCAATGCGTTCCAGGCACCCACCACCCTCTGCGTAAAGAACTTTCCACGCATATGCCCCCTAAACTTTTCCCCTTTCACTTTGAACTCGTGTCCCCTTGTAATTGAATCCCCCCCACTCTGGGGGAAAAAGCTTCTTGCTATCCACTCTGTCTATACCTCTCATGATTTTGTACACCTCAATCAGGTCCCCCTCAACCTCCGTCTTTCTAATGAAAATAATCCTAATCTACTCAACCTCTCTTCAGAGCTAGCGCCCTCCATACCAGGCAACATCCTGGTGAATCTCCTCTGCACCCTCTCCAAAGCATCCACATCCTTTTGGTAATGTGGCGACCAGAACTGCACGCAGTATTCCAAATGTGGCCGAACCAAAGTTCTATACAACTGTAACATGACCTGCCAACTCTTGTACTCAATACCCCGTCCGATGAAGGAAAGCATGCCGTATGCCTTCTTCACCACTCTATTGACCTGCGTTGCCACCTTCAGGGAACAATGGACCTGAACACCCAAATCTCTCTGTACATCAATTTTCCCCAGGACCTTTCCATTTACTGTATAGTTCACTCTTGAATTGGATCTTCCAAAATGCATCACCTCGCATTTGCCCTGATTGAACTCCATCTGCCATTTCTCTGCCCAACTCTCCAGTCTATCTATATTCTGCTGTATTCTCTGACAGTCCCCTTCACTATCTGCTACTCCACCAATCTTAGTGTCGTCTGCAAACTTGCTAATCAGACCACCTATACTTTCCTCCAAATCATTTATGTATATCACAAACAACAG
This sequence comes from Heterodontus francisci, assembly GCF_036365525.1. Classification (NCBI taxonomy): domain Eukaryota; kingdom Metazoa; phylum Chordata; class Chondrichthyes; order Heterodontiformes; family Heterodontidae; genus Heterodontus; species Heterodontus francisci. The sequence goes on along the minus strand of NC_090374.1, from coordinate 111,372,882 downwards.
TGGTCCCAGCACGGATCCCTGTGGAACACCACTGGTCACACGTCTCCATTTTGAGAAACTCCCTTCCACTGCTACTCTCTGTCTCCTGTTGCCCAGCCAGTTCTTTATCCATCTAGCTAGTACACCTTGGACCCCATGCGCCTTCACTTTCTCCATCAGCCTACCATGGGGAACCTTATCAAACGCCTTACTGAAGTCCATGTATACGACATCTACAGCCCTTCCCTCATCAATCAACTTTGTCTCTTCCTCAAAGAATTCTATTAAGTTGGTAAGACATGACCTTCCCTGCACAAAACCATGTTGCCTATCACTGATAAGCCCATTTTCTTCCAGATGGGAATAGATCCTATCCCTCAGTATCTTCTCCAGCAGCTTCCCTACCACTGACGTCAGGCTCACCGGTCTATAATTACCTGGATTATCCCTGCTACCCTTCTTAAACAAGGGGACAACATTAGCAATTCTCCAGTCCTCCGGGACCTCACCCGTGTTTAAGGATGTTGCAAAGATATCTGTTAAGGCCCCAACTAATTCCCCTCTCGCTTCCCACAGTAACCTGTGATAGATTCCATCCGGACCTGGGGACTTGTCCACCTTAATGCCTTTTAGAATACCCAATACTTCCTCCCTCCTTATGCCGACTTGTTGAAAGAAGTACAAGTAAATCGCTGCTTCAATTGAAAGGAGTGTTTGGGGCCTGGGATAGTGAGGAGAGAGGAAGTAAATGGGCAGGTATTACACCTCCTGCGATTGCAGGGGAAGGTGCCATGGGACGGGGACGAGGTGGTGGGGGTAATGGAGGAGTGGACCAGGGTGTCGCGGAGGGAACAATCCCATCAGAATGCTGACGGGGGAAGAGTGGGGAAGATGCGTTTGGTAGTGGCAACTACTATTTCTAGGGCCACTTCCTTAAGTACTCTGGGATGTAGATTGTCAGGCCCTGGGGATTTATCGGCCTTCAATCCCATCAATTTCCCTAACACCATTTCCCTACTAATACTGATTTCATACAGTTCCTCCTTCTCACTAGACCCTATGGTTCCCAACATTTCTGGGAAGTAATTTGTGTCCTCCTTTGTGAAGACAGAACCAAAGTATATATTTAATTGGTCTGCCATTTATTTGTTCCCCATGATAAATTCCCCCGTTTCTGACTGTAAGGGACCCACATTTGTCTTCACAGTGGCGCAGTGGTTAGCACCGCAGCCTCACAGCTCCAGCGACCCGGGTTCAAATCTGGGTACTGCCTGTGTGGAGTTTGCAAGTTCTTCCTGTGTCTGCGTGGGTTTCCTCTGGGTGCTCCGGTTTCCTCCCACCGCCAAAAGACTTGCAGGTTGATAGCTGAATTGGCCATTATAAATTGCCACTAGTATAGGTAGGTGGTAGGGGAGTATAGGGACAGGTGAGGATGTGGTAGGAATATGGGATTAGTGCAGGATTAGTATAAATGGGTGGTTAATGGTCGGCACAGAATCGGTGGGCTGAAGGGCCTGTTTCAGTGCTGTATCTCTAAATCTAAATCTAAAATATCTATAGAAGCTTTTACAGTCAGTTTTTACATTCTCTGCAAGTTTACTCTCATACTCTATTTTCCCCTTTGTCCTCCTTTGCTGCATTCTAAACTGCTCCCAATCCTCAGGTTTGCTGTTCTGGCCATTTTATATTTCTCCTCCTTGGATCTAATACTATCCCTAATTTCTTTTGTAAGCCACGTTTAAGCCACGCTTCCTGTTTTATTTTTTCACCAGATAGGAATGAACAATTGTTGTAATTCATCCATGCGCTCTTTAAATGCTAGCCATTGCCTATTCAGTGTCAACTCTTTAAATAATGTTCCCCAATCTATCATAGCCAACTCGTGCCTCATACCTTCAGAGTTTCCTTTATTTAGATTCAGGACCCTAGTCTTGGAATCAACTCTCTCACTCTCCATCTTAATGAAGAATTCTATCATGTTACGGTCACTGTTCCCCAAGGGACCCCGCACAACAAGATTGTTAACTAATCCTTTCTCATTACACAATACCCAGTCTAGGATGGCCTGATCTCTAGTTGGTTGCTCAACGTATTGGTCCAAAAAACCATCACATACGCACTCCAGGAATTGCTCCTCCACAGTTTTATTGCTAATTTGGTTTGCCCAATCTATATGTAGATTAAATTCACCCATAATTACAGTTGCACCCTTATTGCATGTGTCTCTAATTTCCTGTTTAATGCCATCCTCTACATAGCCACTGCTGTTTGGGGGTCTATATACAGCCCCCACCAATGTTTTTTGCCCTTTGGTGATTCTTAGCTCCACTCACAGATTCCACATCAGGATTCTCTGAGCTAATATCCTTCCTCAATATTGTATTGATTTCCTCTTTCACTAACAAGGCTACTCCACCTGCTTCCCTTTTTGTCTGTCCTTCCTAAATATTGAATACCCTTGGATGTTCAGTTCCCATCCTTGGTCATTTTGCAGCCATGTCTCCATAATCGCAACTATATCATATCCATTTACATCTATTTGCGTGGTTAATTCACCTACCTCATTTCGAATACTCCGCTGATTGAGACACAATGCTTTTAGGCTTGTCTTAGCATTATTTCACACTATGGTCCTAATTGTTTCTTGCCCTTCATTTCTATGCCTTTCACTTTTGCTTTTTTGTTTCCTGTCTTTGGTTTCTATCCTTGTTTCCTCCTCCTCAGTCTCCCTGCTCAGGTTCCCATTCCCCTGCCATTCTAGTTTAAATCCTCCCCAACAGCACTAGCAAACGCTCCTGCGGTGGCATGGGTTCTGGTTCTGCCTGGGTGTAACTCATCCCATTTATACAGGTCCCACCTTCCCCAGAACTGGTCCCGATGTTCCAGGAATCTAAATCCCTCCTGCACGATTTCTCCAGCCACGCATTCATCTGGTCTATTCTCCTGTTCCTATACTCACTAACATGTGGCACAGGAAGTAATCCTGAGATTACTACCTTTGGGGTCCTGCTTTTTAATTTAGCTCCTGACTCCTTAATTTCATCTTGCAGGACCTCATCCCTTTTTCTACCTATGTTGTTTGTACCGACATGTACCACGACCACTGGCTGTTCGCCCTCCACCTTCAGAATGTCCTGCAGCCGCTCCGAGACATCCTTGACCCTAACACCAGGGAGGCAACATACCATCCTGGAGTCTTGTTTGCGGCCACAGAAATGCCTGTCTATTCCCCTTACAATTGAATCTCCTATCACTATGTCTCTCCCAGTCTCTCTCTTCTCTCCCACCACACCCCCCCCCCACCCCGCCCCACCGCTGTGCAGTAGAGCCGTCCGTGGTACCACAAACTTGGCTGTTGCTGCTTTCCCCTGGGAGGCCATCTCCCCCCAACAGTATTCAAGTGATATATCTGTTCGAGAGAGGGGGATGGCTACAGGGACTCCTGCACTGCCTGCCTGCATCTACTACTCTGCCGGGTGGTCGCCCATCCCTTTTATGCCTGTGCGGCTATTACTTGCGCTGTGACTACCTTGCTAAATGTGCTATCCACGACGTCCTCAGCATCGCGGGTGCTCCACAGTGAATCCATCTGCAGCTCCAGCTGTGCAATGCGGACAGCCAGTAGCTGCAGCTGGACACGCTTCCTGCACACATGGTCGCCAGGGACACTGGCAGTGTCCCTGATTTCCCACATAGCACAGGAGGAGCATGCCACAGGGCTGAGCTCTCCTGCCATGACTTAACCTTAGATTAAGCTCCTTAGTTACTCCCTCTAATTTAGAGTACTAATTACGCTAGGGACCTTATTCCACTCCAAACACTACCTACTACAATCTAACGTCCCTACCTTTACTTTTACTTCAGCGACTGAAAGTAGTTTTTTAAAAAAAAAGGGTAGAAATTCCCACCTGTTCCTACTTAGCAATCAACTGCCTCCACTTGTAAAGCGTCACTTTCTGAATTGTGACGTCAGAGTTGGAACTCTCCCGCTGTTTCTGTGAGTGTGAGTGTATGCCTCTTTTAAGCCGCTGGAACTCCAGTTCGCTGGTGCTTGTCCCCTCGCAGATCCGCCTCGGTCTCGCGTTCTGGTCATCACACTTCAGGAAGATCTTTGAGAGGATGCAGAGGAGATTTACCAGAGGAGAGGATGAGGGATATTAGCTATAATGTCAGGTTGGAGAAGCTGGGGTGGTTGTTCTTGGAGCAGAGGAGATTGAGGGGGAGATTTGATAGAGCTGTACAAGATTGTGACAGGTTTAGATAAGGTAGACAATGAAAAACTGATCCCATTAGCTGATGGTACACAGAACAGGGGACACAGATTTAAGTTTTAGGCAAAAGATGCAGAGGGAAATATGAGGAAGAACTTTTTAACGCGACAAGTGGCAATGACCTGGAACTTGCTGCCTAACATGGTGGTGGAAGCACAGATGATTGATTTCAAAGGAGATTTGATGGGCACTTGAGGGAAATAGACTTGGGGGCTGCGGTGATGGAGTAGGGGAATTGGACTGACTGGATTGCTCTACAGAGAGCTGGTATGGACTCGATGGTCCGAATGTCATCCTGCTCCTGTGTCATAGTGACTCTTTGAAATCCGTTATCAGTAAGTGGATAATGGTAATGTATTTTTATTTCTGAATTACTTCATATATGTGTATTATTTCAGTCTTTTTAGTCTAGAGGCCTCATACAAGTTTGTGTAAAAACAAATATTCATTAGTTACAGTTACAATGGGGGCATGTTAACTATAGGCTGTCTTATGATGAAAGCCAGTACCAGCCTAGACATAGTTTACTTAAAGTACATTCTTGTAAATGTAGCAATATTTGAATAATGTAAATAAAATTCTCCTATACTTTCCAGATTATTCCCTGTTTAGAAATTGAAAAATATGCTTTTTATAATACTGCAACCTGCTATGGTACAGAGCAGTTATTGAAGAGCATAAGAAATAGCACGAATAGTATTCCATGTGACCCCTGAAGCCTGCTCCACCATTTAATTGGATCATGTCTCATGCTCTGTCGTGAGTCCACTTTCTTTCCCTCCTACTCCCTTATGCCTTGATTCCCTTAGAGATCAAAAACCTATCACCGTCTTGAATATAGTCAATGATGGCACATCCACAACCCTCTGGGGTAAAGAATTCGAAAGATTCACACCCTCAGAAGAATTTATTTCCTCATCTCAGTCCTAAATGATTGACTCCTTAGTCTGAGGCTATAGATTCCCCAGTCAGGGAGAATAACGTCTGTGGTTACCCTATCAAACCCCTCCGGAATCTTATGTTTCAATGAGATCACCTCTCATTCTTCTAACCTCCAGACAGTACAGGCTCCTCATCATAGGACAACCCTTTCATCCCAGGCACCAATTTAGTGAATCTTCACGATGTGGAGACCAAAGCTGTGCACAGTACTGCAGCTGTGGTCTCACCAAAACCCTATACAATTGTAAAAAGACTTCCTCGTTCTTGTACTCCAGTCCCTTTGCAATGCAGGCAAACGTGTATTTGCCTTCCTAATTGCTTGCTGTCTCTGGGTGCTCACATTCTGTGGTCATTGTACGAGTATACCCGTCTTTATGAAAATCAACGTTTAAAAGTTTCATGCCTTTTTAAAAAAAAATCTGCTTTTAAATTGGTATTATCAAAGTGAATAACCTCACACTTCCCCACATTATTCTCCATTTGCCATCTTGTTGCCCACTCCTGAACCTGTCTATATCTCTTTGCAGCCTCTTTGTGTCCTCCTCACCGTTTACATTCCTCCCTCGCTTTGTATCGTCAACAAATTTGAATATATTATTCTCTGTCTCTTCATCTATGTCATTAATAAAAAGTGTAAATAGTTCTTGTCCCAGCATTGATCCTTGCTGCACTCCACTAGTTACAGCTTACCAACTTAGAAATGCCCCGTTTATCCCTACTCTCGGCTTCCTGTCCGTTAATCAATTCTCCCATCCATACTAATATGTTACCCTCGAATCCATGAGCCCTTATCTTGTGCTTAACCTTTTGTGTGGCACCTTATTGAATGCTTTTTGGAAATTCAAGTATAGTATATCTATTAGCTCCCCCTTATCTATCCTAATAAATTTGTCAAACATGATTTCTCTTTTATTAAATCATGTTGACTTTGTCTGATCATACTGATTTTCTAAGTGCATTGTTGAGACTTCCTAAATAGTAGATTCCAGCATTTTCTTGATGACTGATGTCAGACTGGTCTGTAGTTCCCTGTCTTCCCTCTCCCTCCTTTCTTGAATAGCTGTGTTACATTTGCTAGCTTCCAATCTACTGGGACCATTCTAGAATCTAGGGAATTTTGGAAAATTTTAACTATTGCATCCACTATCTCTGCAGCTACCTCTTTTATAACCCTAGGATGTAGTCCATCAGGTCCTGGGTGTTTGTCAGTTTTTAAGTTGTGTTTCTCTAATGCTTTTTCTTGGTGGGTATTAGTTACTTGAAGTTCTTGGCCGGACTTTACGTCACCCCAGAGTGCCGGATGGTGGTGGGGGTGGGGGAAACGGTAGGAGGTGTGGTGGGGAGGTGGCGTAAAATTGAGCGGGAGGTCTTTCCAACCCGCTCCTGCCTCCGCCCCACTTTACGTGGGCAAACCAGGCTGCCTGCCCCAGGCCAGTCAAGGCCCTTAAATGGTCAATTAAGGGCCTTCGCCCGCTGCCATGTGGATTTTACCCATGGCAAGCGGGTATATGGGAGACGTGAAAGGCCGCCCAGTAAAAGCTGGCGGCCTCTTAGCGTTCCAGGGGTGAGCTCTGACGAACGGGCACTGGGTGCCTGATTGAGGGCCGCCCCCACTTCCCCAACCCCCCCCAGGACCCGAGATGCCTCCCTTCTCCCCTACCCACCCTCCCCCCCCACACTGGGGCGCAACCGATCACCCCGGTGAGGCAACCCTAACTTACCTGTAGTCCTGGCTCCATGTCCCCGGTTGGGCTGCAGTCCCAGCAGTAGCCACCGTTCTCAGTGGCACTACTGGGACTAAGAGCTGCCAGCCCGATGATTGGCTGGCAACTCATTGACGCGGGATTTCCTCGCTCAAGGGTGGAACAAAGAAAAAACAAAGAACAAAGAAAATTACAGCACAGGAACAGGCACTTCGGCCCTCCAAGCCTACGCCGATCCAAATCCTCTATCTAAACCTGTCGCCTATTTTCTAAGGGTCTGTATCTCTTTACTTCCTGCCCATTCATGCATCTGTCTAGATACATCTTAAAAGACGCTATCGTGCCCGCGTCTACCACCTCCGCTGGCAATGCGTTCCATGCACCCACCACCCTCTGCGTAAAGAACTTTCCACGCATATGCCCCCTAAACTTTTCCCCTTTCACTTTGAACTCGTGTCCCCTTGTAATTGAATCCCCCACTGTGGGGAAAAAGCTTCTTGCTATCCACCTTGTCTATACCTCTCATGATTTTGTACACCTCAATCAGGTCCCCGCTCAACCTCCGTCTTTCTAATGAAAATAATCCTAATCTACTCAACCTCTCTTCATAACTAGCGCCCTCCATACCAGGCAACATCCTGGTGAACCTCCTCTGCACCCTCTCCAAAGCATCCACATCCTTTTTGTAATGTGGCGACCAGAATTGCACGCAGTATTCCAAATGTGGCCGAACCAAAGTCCTATACAACTGTAACATGACCTGCCAACTCTTGTACTCAATACCCCGTCCGATGAAGGAAAGCATGCCGTATGCCTTCTTCACCACTCTATTGACCTGCGTTGCCACCTTCAGGGAACAGTGGACCTGAACACCCAAATCTCTCTGGACATCAATTTTCCCCAGGACTTTTCCATTTACTGTATAGTTCACTCTTGAATTGGATCTTCCAAAATGCATCACCTCGCATTTGCCCTGATTGAACTCCATCTGCCATTTCTCTGCCCAACTCTCCAGTCTATCTATATTCTGCTGTATTCTCTGACAGTCCCCTTCACTATCTGCTACTCCACCAATCTTAGTGTCGTCTGCAAACTTGCTAATCAGACCACCTATACTTTCCTCCAAATCATTTATGTATATCAGAAACAACAGTGGTCCCAGCACGGATCCCTGTGGAACACCACTGGTCACACCTCTCCATTTTGAGAAACTCCCTTCCACTGCTACTCTCTGTCTCCTGTTGCCCAGCCAGTTCTTTATCCATCTAGCTAGTACACTTTGGACCCCATGCGCCTTCACTTTCTCCATCAGCCTACCATGGGGAACCTTATCAAACGCCTTACTGAAGTCCATGTATACGACATCTACAGCCCTTCCCTCATCAATCAACTTTGTCACTTCCTCAAAGAATTCTATTAAGTTGGTAAGACATGACCTTCCCTGCACAAAACCATGTTGCCTATCACTGATAAGCCCATTTTCTTCCAGATGGGAATAGATCCTATCCCTCAGTATCTTCTCCAGCAGCTTCCCTACCACTGACGTCAGGCTCACCGGTCTATAATTACCTGGATTATCCCTGCTACCCTTCTTAAACAAGGGGGCAACATTAGCAATTCTCCAGTCCTCTGGGACCTCACCCGTGTTTAAGGATGTTGCAAAGATATCTGTTAAGGCCCCAACTAATTCCTCTCTCGCTTCCCACAGTAACCTGGGATAGATCCCGTCCGGACCTGGGGACTTGTCCACCTTAATGCCTTTTAGAATACCCAACGCTTCCTCCCTCCTAATGCCGACTTGACCTAGAGTAATCAAACATCTGTCCCTAACCTCAACATCCGTCATGTCCCTCTCCTCGGTGAATACCGATGCAAAGTACTCGTTTAGAATCTCACCCATTTTCTCTGACTCCAGGCATAACTTTCCTCCTTTGTCCTTGAGTGGGCCAATCCTTTCTCTAGTTACCCTCTTGCTCCTTATATATGAATAAAAGGCTTTGGGATTTTCCTTCACCCTGTTTGCTAAAGATATTTCATGACCCCTTTTAGCCCCCTTAATTCCTCGTTTCAGATTGCGCCTACAATCCCGATATTCTTTCAAAGCTTCGTCTTTCTTCAGCTGCCTAGACCTTATGTATGCTTCCTTTTTCCTCTTAGCTAGTCTCTCAATTTCACCTGTCATCCATGGTTCCCTAATCTTGCCATTTCTACCCCTCATTTTCACAGGAACATGTCTCTCCTGCACGCTAATCAACCTCTCTTTAAAAGCCTCCCACATATCAAATGTGGATTTACCTTCAAACAGCTGCTCCCAATCTACATTCCCCAGCCCCTGCCGAATTTTGGTATAGTTGGCCTTCCCCCAATTTAGCACTCTTCCTTTAGGACCACTCTCGTCTTTGTCCATGAGTATTCTAAAACTTACGGAATTGTGATCACTATTCCCAAAGTAGTCCCCTACTGAAACGTCAACCACCTGGCCCGGCTCATTCCCCAACACCAGGTCCAGTATGGCCCCTTCCCGAGTTGGACTATTTACATACTGCTCTAGAAAACCGTCCTGGATGCTCCTTACAAATTCTGCTCCATCTAGACCTCTAACACTAAGTGAATCCCAGTCAATGTTGGGAAAATTAAAATCTCCTATCACCACCACCCTGCTGCTCCTACAGCTTTCCATAATCTGTTCACTTATTTGTACCTCTATCTCACGCTCGCTGTTGGGAGGCCTGTAGTACAGCCCCAACATTGTTACCGCACCCTTCCTATTTCTGAGTTCTGCCCATATTGCCTCACAGCTCGAGTCCTCCATAGTGCCTTCCTTCAGCACAGCTGTGATATCCTCTTTGACCAGTAATGCAACTCCTCCACCCCTTTTACCTCCCTCTCTATCCTGCCTGAAGCATCGGTATCCTGGGATATTTAGTTGCCAATCATGCCCTTCCCTCAACCAAGTCTCAGTAATAGCAATAACATCATACTCCCAGGTACTAATCCAAGCCCTAAGTTCATCTGCCTTACCTATTGCACTTCTTGCATTAAAACAAATACGCCTCAGACCTCCAGTCCCTTTGCTTTCATCATCTGCTCCCTGCCTACTCTTTCCCTTAGTCACGCTGACTTCATTATCTAGTTCCTTACAGGCTTTAGTTACTACATCCTTACTTTCCACTGACCTCATTTGGTTCCCATCCCCCTGCCACATTAGTTTAAACCCTCCCCAACAGCGTTAGCAAAAGCACCCCCAAGGACATTGGTTCCAGTCCGGCCCAGGTGTAGACCGTCCAATTTGTAATTGTCCCACCTCCCCCAGAACTGGTCCCAATGTCCCAAAAATCTGAACCCCTCCCTCCTGCACCATCTCTCAAGCCACGCATTCATCCTGACTATTCTTTCATTTCTACTCTATCACGTGGCACTGGTAGCAATCCTGAGATTACTACCTCTGAGGTCCTACTTTTTAACTTGGCTCCTAACTCCCTAAATTCTGCTTGTAGGACCTCATCCCGTTTTTTACCTATATCATTGGTGCCTATGTGCACAACGACAACTGGCTGTTCACCCTCCCCCTTCAGAATGTTCTGCAGCCGATCTGAGACATCCCTGACCCGTGCACCTGGGAGGCAACATACCATTCGGGAGTCTCGTTTTCGACCACAGAACCGCCTATCTACTCCCCTTACAATCGAATCCCCTATGACTATAGCCCTTCCACTCTTTTTCCCGCCCTTCTGAACAGCAGAGCCAGCCACGGTGCCATGAACCTGGCTACTGCTGCCTTCCCCTGGTGAGCCATCTCCCCCAACAGTATCCAAAACGGTATACCTGTTGTGGAGGGAGATGACCGCAGGGGACACCTGCGCTGCCTTCCTGCTCTTTCTCTGCCTTTTGGTCACCCATTCCCTTTCTCCCTCAGCAACCCTAATCTGCGGTGTGACCAATTCGCTAAACGTGCTATCCACGACCTCCTCAGCACCGCGGATGCTGTAAAGTGAGTCCATCCGGCTTCGGAATAATTAAAGCCCGGCGACCTGTAAAATGCTGGATAGATCCCCAGGCCAGATGGAAGCACGTTCACCATTGACTTTTAAGTCGATTAGCTCCTGTTCGCCCAACGTAAAATCCAGCCCCTTCAGTCTTTTTAGCCCCTTGGTTACCCGTTATTTCTTGCGTAATTTATATCTTCTACTGTGAAGACAGATGATAGTTGTTCAATATCTCTGCCAGTTTTTGCTGATGTCTCCAGTCCCTGTCTCTAAGGGACCAATATTTACTAGCTGCTCTCCTCCTCTTACTCTGATTTTAAATTCTTGGCTCGTCTACTCTCATTGCATTTTTACCCTTTTTATCAATATTTTGTTTGTCCTGTGTTAGTTTCTGAAACTCTTCCAATTCTCAAGCTTACTACTATTCTTTGCAATTTTGTAGGCCTCTTCTTTTAATCCAGTGCTATCTTCAGCTTCCCAAGTAACCCTGATGGATCTTCTTCCTGAGGTTTTGTATTTTTAATGGAACGTGTTTTTGTTGAACATTTGAATCATTTCTTTAAATAATTCCCACTGCTTATTTACTGCCATAGTTTTTAATTAATTTACCCAATCAACCTTGGCCAGCTGTCCCCTCATACTATGTAATTGGCTTTAAGATTTTTGTTTTGGACTGGAGTATGTCGCTCTTGAACCTAATGAGGACTTCAGTTGTATTACCTTTACTTTTTCCCAGAGGAACTTTTTACTATGAGATTTCTATTTAACCCTACCTTATTACACAATACTGGATCTAAAATAGTTTGTCCCTAGTTAATTTGACGATGTATTGTACCAGGGAGCTGTTGCAAAAGCTTTGTACAAACTTATCTTCTGGACTACTGTTGCCAATTTGGTCTAGTCAATATTGAGATTAAAGAGCCCCCCTCCCCAGCCCCCCCCCCCTCACCTCCGGAATATTACATTGCCCTCGTTACAAGCTCCAATTATTTCTTGCTTAATGCTCTGTCCAGCAATATAACTACTATTAGAGAACCTATAAACAACTCCCACCACAATTTCTGACCCTTATTACTCCCAATCTTCACCTTTCCTGATTTTACTTCCTGATATGAATCAAGATCCTTTCTTACTACTGTCATTATGTCATCCTTTATTGTCAAGGCTACTCTTCCTTTTCCATGCTGCCTGTAGTTTTGAAATGTTGCATACCCTGGAATATTTATTTCCCAACCTTGGTCATCTGCAATTATAATCCCTGTAATGACCATATCGTCAAATCCATTTATCTCTATTTGTGTCGCCAGTTTGTCAACCTTGCCTTTCGATGAATAGCCTTTAATTTTGTTTTTTGAACCACCATTCTTTGCATGTACCTTATTTGCTGATGCACTGTTACCGTTAAACTCTCTGTCCCTTCCTGTACCACTGTGCTTATCTTCACCCAAATCGTTACACTCCTCTATTGCCTAGACTTTGCTCTGTAGTTTCTTAAATGTCCTTTCACCTGACCTCTTCCCCTATCATTTAGTTGAATGCCCTATCTACAGTCAACCCTAGTTCTATGATTTGACAGGGCGCTGAGCCCAATGGAACAGCTCCCTCTTTCCCCAGTACTGGTGCCAATGCCCCATGAATTGAAAATCCTTCTTCCCACACCACTCTTCGAGCCACATGCTTAATTCTCTTATCTGCCTGACTTGATGGCAATTTGTGAATGCCTCAGTTAACAATCCAGAGATTATTACTTTTGGGATGAATTCTCACAAAGCAAGTTGTAGATCTCAGCCACATCAGCAGAGGATTTGGCACATAGAAAAGGAAAATGTCACTTGTGGTTTCATTCAGTCACACGGTGACAGCTGCTAGTCATAGAGAGATACAGCACTGAAACAGGCCTTTCTAGACACCACTAGAAATTTGAAGGTGAGAATATTTTTTTTTTTAAAACTCAAATAGTGGAACTTCAAAAGCTCCTATATAGAATTCTGTGCATGGAATGCTTAGATGTGAATGCTGTTTGCAAAAATCCAACAAAATTGTGGAATTGCTCAGATTTTGAAGTGTAGAAAAATAAATGTCTGTAGGAAGGTGACAAATAGTTTTGAAGAGATAAAGAGAAACAAAAATAACCTTTAAATACACATCAAGTCAGTTAGTAGCTTAAAAAAAAAGATAAGTTAACATTTTTGCTGTTGCTCTTCAGAAGAGCTAGTTTTGAATATATTTTGCATACTTGGTCATGAAAGCAGTTTGAGCAGTGCAAGATATTTGTACATTTTAATATTGTATTCTCTCTCGTTTTCTGACTCGTCCTTATTGTGAGCTGTAATTATGTAGTAGTATCTCAGATTTTTAACTGCTTTGCAGAAAAGTGTGCTGATTTCCTAGTGTTATGACTGGTGCCTTGTCTGTTTTGAATTCAATCTTTGGTGCCCTCTGGTGGTTTTCTCCACAGATTTGAATGGTGCACATCACAATCTGAATTTTATTTTTCTGTTTCTTGATGAATGATTTTTCAATAAAAACGATTTCAAAATAAATCTTGGCAGTCACCCTAAAACAAGATTTTTATTGTAACAGGTACAATAAAGGAAGGGGCGTCAACTTTACAACATCTGATCTGTTATTAAATACGATGGTCATGGCAGCATGTATGATATTCTGGTACAATGTTCTGTTGGTACAATAGTTGGGATCTTGCTCCAGCAATTGCTTCACTTCCTGTTTGGAATTTCACAATGACTTATGAGAGAAACAGTATCTTTTTACTGGTTGTGCTCCATGGCATCCTTATGAATAATAAATGCAAATCAATGTGTTCCTCATAAACTCTTTTTGGTAAATTTATGCCCCTTACATAATACATAAATTTGTGCACATAACCTGCTATAGCTGCATAAATAAATACTTATTAGTCCCTCTCCTCTCTATAACCTCTCCTTGCACTCTCTTAGTGATTCCCAAATAGATATCCACTCCATATAAAAACTCTGCATAATTGGAAAAAAAACCTCTCATCTCCTCTTAGCTGTCTTTTCTCCATTGAAACTAGTCCCAGTCTCTGCAGTTTTTTTGTATTCATTCATGGGATGTGGGTGTTGCTGGCCAGGCTATCATTTATTGCCCATCCCTAATTGCCCTTGAGAAGGTGGTGATGAGCTGCCTTCTTGAACCACTGCAGTCCATGTGGGGTAGGTACACCCACAGTGCTGTTAGGAAGGGAGTTCTAAGGTTTTGACCCAGCGACAGTGAAGTAACAGCGATATAGTTCCAAGTCAGGATGGTGGATGACTTGGAGGGGAACTTGCAGGTGGTGGTGTTCCCATGCATTTGCTGCTTTTGTCCTTCTAATTGGTAGAGGTCGCGGGTTTGGAAGGTGCTGTCTAAGGAGCCTTGGTGCGTTGCTGTAGTGCATCTTGTAGATGGCACACACTGCTGCCACTGTGCGTCAGTGTTGGAGTGAGTGAATGTTTCTGGATGGGGTGCTAATCAACATGATGGAGGACGTCCTCAGTATGAAGACGAAACTTGGTCTCCACAAGGACTGTGCAGTGGTGACTCCTACCAGTACTGCTATGGACACCTGTCCAGATCATGTCACACATCTGTGACAGGTAGATTGGTGAGGACAATATCAAGTCAGTTTTCCCCTTGTGTTAGTCCTCTCACCACCTGCCACAAGCCCAATCTGGTAGATCTGTCTTTCAGTAGACAGCCAGCTCGGTAAATCGTGGTACTGCCAAGCCACTCTTAGTGATGGACATTGAAGAGTACATTCAATGCTCTTGCAACCCTCAATGCCTCTTCTAAGTGGTGGTCTACATGGAGGAGTACTGATTCATCAGTTGAGGAGGGTGCTCAGTAGTAATCAGGAGGTTTCCTTGTCCGTGTTTGACCTGATGCCATGAGACTTCATGGGCTCCACAGCGAGTGCTGAGGCCTTCCAGGGTCACTCCCTCCTGACAGTATATCACTGTACTGCCACCGTTGTTGGATCTGTCCTGCGGGTGAGACAGAACATACTCAGGGATGGTGATGTGGGAATCTGGGACATTGGCTGTAATGTATGATTCTGTGAATAGGACAATATCAGGCTGTTGATTGACTTTGCTCTCCCAGCATTCTCATACCTTGTTCACCTCTTCCACAATCCTCATTTTGTGTTTCCAAATCACTGATTCCAAACCACAATATTACCCTTCCACCACTACTGAGCAGTATTGCCTCCTCGCTTTCAGCTCCCCAGTATCACTACATGCAGTTCCTTGAACTTACCTTCTCATATTTGTAACATGGCACATCTTTCCTATCATTTGTTTATCTTGGACTTTGGCATGAGAAGTAAATAAATATTTAATAGCAATCAAAACCAATGATTCACAGTTTCAAGGTAAATGTGCTCAAACTGTGGCATTTAACTCTGCCTGACCTTTAATTGACTTGATCTTCTAAAAACAGATGGTCACTGACTGACCTGTGGAAGGCAGAGCCAATACAGTGAAGCTTGTAAATTATGGACTGGCATAAGCTTTGCTTTTTGTTTCAGATGTCTTTGTTTGCAAAATGATCATTGTACATACTGACAGCTGCTGCAAGTGAGATTGAACCCCCACTACAGGCACCAAGGGGGCTGCAGGGAGAATTCAGACTCTGTTACAGGCAGTGCACTGGTTGACAAATTTAAAATTTAGTAGACTTCATATTAGTGTTATTTGACAATTGTGAACACAGCTCTGGTGTAGTACAATGTAGACATGTCAAGTTGATAATGCATGATTAAAAATGACTTGCTGAGAATTGTTTAGATATTTGTCAGACAGGCTGAGATGTGACTACAATAACTCTGAACATGTTGACTTAAATTACTTTATTGTAATTATGATTTCTACGTTAACTAAAAGAAGCTCAATATTTTGCAAACTACTGCTCTCTTTTGCTTCCTGCTTCCGGTCCTCCCAAAAAAGATTTGCAATTCACTGAACATGTTTTCATTTCTTTATTTTAGGCCACTTTAAACTATAACATAAGGCATTGAAAGTCTTATGAAAAAAATCTTTTGGCAATACCTTTTCTTTCAACTAATTATATTTTTTATCTATTGTTAAAAGTTATGTTGAATAAATTTATTCTGAAGGTGGCCAGAGTGTGTCTGTAGCTGCTTAAAAAGAACATAAACATGAACAAGCAGGGCAATGAATTGTCACCCAGCTGTCGTGTACTCATCACATTGTGTTAGTTAGCTAACCAGTTCCTGAGAACAAATGGCCAGCACACTTATGTGCTTTATTTCTAACGGAGGTTCTTGTACTTAATCTTCCATAAGACCAGAGATGAATTGACACCTTACAGTTGGCAAGCTGGTATTTTTCAGTCAGACTAGGTATGGACAAATCCTTCAATTCCCTGATTGAGTTTGACATTTTTTGGCTGCATTTCATTTCTTCATACATATGAAGTCCAATTAGAATTTTATTTTAGGTAGTGCTGTCTAATTACATTGAGAATGATGAGGTGGATTCGCAAATTTGGTCCTCTTGCTTCACCATTTGTAGGTGTACCAGTATACAGTGATTGTGCTTACAGTGCAAACTGTACAGTCTTGCCATTGTTCCATGTTTGATTTTTTTAAATCATATTTTGAACTACAAAAATTTCAATGTTAAAAGTAAAATTTAGTTATAAGTTTATTATAAGACATAGTAAAATGAATTATTAAAGAGTTTTGAACTTGGATGGCCACAAAGATGCAATTTCTATGTCAGTGACTTGGTAGCAGGTTGATATGCACACTCGCTCCTTACAATGAGAGATTCAAATTTTGCAGGGTCATTAGAGGGAAAATTCAAGTGATTACCCTTTGCCAACTTCTTGTGAATCTGTTCCATGAAGTGACTTGAACTTCATGACAAAAAGCACTTGAAACCATAGCCTTGTGTTTCTGGGAGGTTGCGCTGGTTTTCTCAGCACAATTCACCCCAAATCAGCCAAACCAGTGCAAAGGATCGGAATTTTATGCGCAAATTCAGTTAAGCACAGTTTGAGTTTCTGCCATATTTTGCACTAGTTTATAAAAAAAAAAGCCTTGTGTAGCAAGTTGGCCCCACCTGCAACACACTGGCCACCCAGATAAAATTAATCACCATGGCGAGTATCTGCTAATGACACCCGTTTGTGGGCCTTCAGGAAGGCTGTTTAAAATTAAGCTTTTTAGGCATAAGGACACTAATGGGCACTTTTTAAAAACTTTAATAATTTTAACAAAAATTTACTAAGAAACTGACAATGGTACACCAGTGTAACAAAATGGTCTGCATAGTTTATTAAAGTCACTTTCTAGTGTTTAAAATCGGGTTAAACACAGGCGGCGCCGATACAGTCTGATTAAAAATGCTTATTTTTGTGATAACATTTTCTGCTGTATTAATAAAGCTGTTCAATATATCAAGGAATATTTTTAATGCAAGTATTTTTTCCAAAAATAAAGACATCCTTAAATGTTGCCCAAGTATGCCAGTTGATGGCAGATTTTACATTCGGTAATTGTGCATAAGTGAGGGAGGCTGAGGTCAGAGTGGGAGAGGGGTGGAGAATTAAAATGACAGGCGACTGGAAACTTGGGGTCACGCTTTGGACTAAGCGGAGGTGTTGCGAAGCGATCACCCAACCTGTGTTTGATCTCCCCACTGTCGAGGAGACAGCATTGTGAGCAACAAATACTGTATGCAAAATTGTCAAAGTACTACAAGTAAATGGTTGTTTCATCTGGGGAGTGTTTGGCGCCCTGGATGAAGGAAGAGAGGAGGTAAAAGGGCAGGTGTTGCATTTCTTGCACTTGCATGGAAGTTGCCATGAGAAAAGGAAGGGATGTCGGGCGTGATTGAAGAGTGGGCAAAGGTGGCTGGAAGGAGCAATTGCTTTGGAATGATGAAAGTGGAGGTTGGGGTGGGGGTGGAGTTAAGATGTGTTTGGAGGTGGCAGAAATGGTGGAGGGTGATCTGTTGATTATGGAAGGTGGGGACAAGGGGAGCCCTATCATGGTTCTGGGAGGAAAGGGAAAAATGAGAGCAGAAGTGCAGGAAATAAGCGTGGTCACAGTCAAGAGCCTGTCGATCATGATGGAGAGGAATCCTTGATTGTGGAAAAAGGAAGACCTATCAGAAGCACTGGTATGGAAAGTGACATCTTCAGAACTAATGCAACGGAGACCAAGAAACTGGGAGAGTAGAATAGAGTCATTAATGTCATTACAGGAAATGGGGCGAGAGAGAGTGTAGTCAAGGTAGCAGTGGGAGTCTGGTGGGTTTGTCGACAGCTTATCCCCAGAAATAGAGACAGAAGTCGAGGAAAGGATGGAAAGAATGAGAGATGGACCATGTGAAGGCAAGGAAGGGTGAAAATTGGAAGCAAAGTGGATGAAGTTTTCTAGTTAGGGTATTCGCAGGAAATTGCACCAAGACAGTCATCAATATACTGGAAAAAGAGGTGAGGAAGGGTAGCTACATAGGACTGGTACAAAGAATGTTCTACATATCCCACACAAAGGCGTCATTGCTAGGACCCATAGGTTCTCATAGCAACGCCATTTATTTGGAGGTGGTAAGTGGAGTGAAAGGAGAAGTTGTTCAGTGTGTGAACAAGTTGAGCCAGCAGAAGAGGGTGATGGTGGATGCGACTGCGCTTCCATTTAAGGAAGAAGCGGAGGGCCTCACAGGCCATCCTGGTGGGGAGGGTAGGTGTGGAGGGATTGGACGTTTGGTTCAGATGATTGATATAAATGAGAGAAGTCGAGCATTTGACTTCGAGTCTCAGATATGCATCATAGAGCTAAAAGGGCTGCATGTAAAGTTTACATCCATGTTCCTATAAATTTGATGGTGAGCAGATTGGTAGAAAAATCCTAACACTGGCAACAGTACTAAAAACAGCCTGTAGATTTTTGTGTGTTTAGGTGGGATGTTGACTAGCTTTTGACCCACAAGGTACAAACTCTGGCTTCTTAATCAAGGCAGAGAGTTTATTAAGTACAGCAAGAATATACAAGCAATACTTAACCAACGGCAGTAGTTAAACAGCAGGATATAGGGTATCCTTGGTCCTTGCCTTCCGAGCTGCTGTGGCGCCATCTTCTTTCTTGAGGTGTTCTGTTGATTGTAGGTTGGTTTCTTCTTGAATCCGTGCGCCCCGAGTTTTCCTAGCACCTGTCATTTATGGCTGCACCTGAGGTTCCTTCCTTCCATATTAGGTTATAGTCCACCTTAACCCTTTGGTCAGGTTTAACCTCACCTCTGTACATTGTCTCTTCGTGATTAGTTTACAGTAATCAGATTACAGCAGATATGACACTACCCTCTGTACAATGTCTGCAGACAGCTTGATGGCCCAGTCATTGTCACAATGAGGAATGTTTGCTGTCAATTCAAGTCTTGAATGGTCTCTGAGTATATGTGCATTTTCATCCTTAATAAGGGCTACCAAGTCTATCCCTTACTCTGACTGAGTCATAGAAACTAGGAGCAGGAATAGGCCATTCGGCCCTTCGAGCCTGCTGCGCCATTCATTATGATCATGGCTGATCATCCAACACAGTAGCCTGTTCCCGCTTTCGCCCCAAACTCTTTGTTCCCTTTAGACCCAAGAGCTATATCTAATTCCTTCTTGAAAACATACAATGTTTTGGCCTCAACTGCTTTCTGTGGTAGCGAATTCCACAGGCTCATCACTGGGTGAAGAAATTTCTCCTCATCTCAGTCCTGAAAGGTTTACTTCATAATCTTAGACTATGACCCTTGGTTCAGGACTCCCCCACCATCGGGAACATCCTTCCTGCATCTACCCTGTCAAGTCCTGTTAGAATTTTATAGGTTTCTATGAGATCCCCCCCCTCACTCTTCTGAACTCCAGCGAATATAATCCTAACCGACTCAATCTCTCCTCATACGTCAGTCCCACCATCCCAGGAATCTGTCTGGTAAACCTTCTCTGCACTCCCTCTATAGCAAGAACATCCTTCCTCAGATAAGGAGACCAAAACTGCACACAATATTCCAGGTGTGGCCTCACCAAGGCCCTGTATAATTGCAGCAAGACATCCCTGCTCCTGTACTCTAATCCTCTCACTTTGAAGGCCAACATACCATTTGCCTTTTTTACTGTCTCTTGCACCTGCATGCTTACCTTCAGCGACTGGTGTACGAGAACACCCAGGTCTCGCTGCATATTCCCCTCTCTCAGTTTACAGCCATTCAGATAATCTGCCTTCCTGTTTTTGCTACCAAAGTGGATAACCTCACATTTATCCACATTATACTGCATCTGCCATGCATTTGCCCACTCACTCAACTTGTCCAAATCACCCTGAAGCCTCTCTGCATCCTCCTCACAACTCGCCCTCCCACTCAGTTTTGTGTCATCTGCAAATTTGGAGATATTACATTTAGTTCCCTCATCTAAATCATTAATGCATATTGTGAATAGCTGGGGTCCTAGCACCGATCCCTGCAGTACCCCACTAGTCACTGCCTGCCATTCGGAAAAAGACCAATTTATCTCTACTCTTTGTTTCCTGTCCGCCAACCAATTTTCTATCCATCGCAATACACTACCCCCAATCCCATGTGCTTTAATTTTACACGCAAATCTCTTATGTGGGTCTTTGTCGAAAGCCTTCTGAAAGTCCAAATAAACCACATCCGCTGGCTCCCGCTCATCAACTCTACTAGTTACATCCTCGAAGAATTCTAGTAGATTTGTCAAGCGTGATTTCCCTTTGGTAAATCCATGCTGACTCTGTCCAATTCTACCACGGTTCTCTAAGTGTTCTGCTATAAAATCTTTGATAATGGACTCTAGAATTTTCCCCACTACCGACGTCAGGCTGACTGGTCTATAATTCCCTGCTTTCTCTCTACCTCCCTTTTTAAATAGTGGGGTTACATTAGCTACCCTCCAATCTGTAAGAACTGTTCCAGAGTCTATAGAATCTTGGAAGATGACCACCAATGCATCCACTATTTCTAGGGCCACTTACTTAAGTACTCTGGGATGCATACCATCAGGCCCTGGAGATTTATCGGCCTGCAATGCCATCAATTTCCCCAACACCATTTCTCCACTAATTTCTTTCAGTTCCTCTCTCTCGCTAAGCCTCTGTCTTAGTATGAAATGCAGAATGGGCATCTGGTCTCTCATAGCAACGCAACTTCTGCTATGGTTGTGAAAATAAACACTGTCTCCCACCAACTCCCCACTACAGTATACCAATATGCATTTCATAATTCTAAACACAAAATTCACACTTAAGTTCCTACAAGCCCTTTCCAAATATCAAGACTCACATTTCAAATAGAAATATAAATAGGCAAATAGAAATAAAAGTTCAAATAGGATCGAGTTGCTTGGGCTTGGAGAGCTGGATGACGGTGGCTTGGTACCATATTTGACCATTGGGCCACATGCCTGATATAAACCACCTGAGTGATTTTGAGTTTAAGGCTTAAAATTAGATTATTGCTTTTTAGTTATTTCCAGGTATCAATTAAAAACTTGTTTTTGAAACGCCTTATTTTGATTAATTGGACTTTTATTCAATTTGAAATTGAAATGTTGAAATTAAATACTTGAAGCAAAGATTGCATGGGGAAAGAACCCAGAAGTGGGATTAGTTGTGGATTATGCTAATAAAGAGCAGCCATTGACGCCATTGGACTGACTTTCATTGTAAACATCTATGGTTCTACATTATGTATTGGCTCACTTGATTTATAACCCTAATAGGTTGATCTATCTGGCAGGTTGTTGAGTGGCATTTTTTGGCCAAAAATACTATGTACAGATGAATGAATATGGTCTTTGGCATGAGAAGATGCATTCCATTCATTACAAAATAGTTGGCTAAAGGGTATTTATTTAGCACCTTCTCATAGCCATATGCTATATATGGATTGAATGACTCATTGAAGGATTGTGAAGAAATAATTAACTACAAGAGTGAAATTCAAACTGTTATGGTGACAGTGGTGGTGAACAATTAGAAATGAAATGAAATAATTGAAATAAAAGTTGCACTATGATTTTTGCTTGGGCAATTCAGTTAGGTTTGTGAAGCATTTAAAAAAAATTCTTAGGAGTTGGGTGACTGTGCCCATCCCTAACGACTTTGTGAGGGTGTTGTTTGGCTGCCTTGAACTGCTGTCGTCATGCAGATAACAGGGAACATCAGGTTTAGATCAGAGTAATATTATTTCCTCACATAGTGCAAGTGTAGTGGGAAGAGCTCTTTAGTGTGGACCAAATAAAGAAGAAAGTTGCAATGGGGAATCATTCCTCTTCCTGCAAATGTGGTCTCAGTATTTTGTGACCAGATGACAACTAAGTTGCACTTAAACATGTTAATATGTTAAAAGAGGGGAACGATGCAGATATTCTAGTTAAGGAGGAAGAGTATGAAGTATTGGATGTGATAAACATAGGGTGAGAGGAAGTATTAATGGGATTAGCATCCTTGAAAGTTGATAAATCACTCTCTGGCCTGATGAAATGTATCCTAGACTGTTAAAAGAAGCAAGAGAGGCGGTGGCGTACTGGTATTGTCACTGGACTAGTAACCCAGAGACCCAGGGTATTGTTCTGGGGACATGGGTTCAAATCCCACCACAGCAGAAGGTGGAATTTGAATTCAATTAATAAATCTGGAATTTAAAGCTAGTCTAATGATGGCCATGAAATCATTGTCGATTATTGTAAATACCCATCTGGTTCACTAATGTCCTTTAGGGAAGGAAATCTGCTGCCCTTACCTGGTCTGGCCTACATGTGACTCCAGATCCGCAGCAATGTGGTTGACTCTTACATGCCTTCTGAATTCAAGGGCAATTTGGGATGGGCAATAAATGCTGGCCTGGCTTGTGACGCCCACATCCCATGAAAGAATTTTTTAAAAAAGCAGAGTATCTGACATTTTCCAGTCCTCACTGGATACAGGTGTAGTGCCGGAGGATTGAAGAATTACTAACGTTGTACTGCTGTTTAAAAAGAGAGTGAAGGATAGATCGAATTTTTTGAAGAAGTAAGAAGGAAGGTTGGTGAGGGTAGTGCAGTTGATGTGGTTACATGGATTTTAGCAAAGCTTTTGACAAGGTCCTACATGGCAGACTGGTTTAAAAAAAAAAAATCCCATGGGATCTAGGGAAATGTAACAAGGTGGATACAAAATGAGCTCAGTGGCAGGAAACGAAGGGTAATTGTTGACGGGTGTTTGTAGCGACTGGAGGGCTGTTTCCAGTGGGGTTCCGCAGAGCTCAGTACTGGGTCCCCTGCTTTTTCTGGTGTATATTCACGATTTGGACGTAAATGTAGGGGGCATGATCAAGAAGTTTGTGGATGACACAAAGATTGGCCGTGTGATAGAGGGGAGATGAGGAAAAACGTTTTCAGAGGGTATGATGGTCTGGAACTCAGTGCCTGAAAGGGTAGTTGAGACAGAGACCTTCAGCTCATTCAAAAGGAATCTGGATATGCACTTCAAGTGCCATAAGCTGCAGGGTATGGACCAAATGCTGGAAGGTGGGATTAGAATAGGTGGATCGTTTTTTGGCCGGCACAGACATGATGGGCCAAGTGGCCTTTTTTTGTGTCTTAAACGTTCTATGATTTCTGTTTCTATAATTTCTGTTTCTATGATTTCATTTACTCAGTTCAAACTACTATATGCCACCAAATGTGATCCAAAGCTATTTTTCTGTTTCAGTAATACTTATGTAGTTTATGCATGATGAGTCACTAGCAAATTGAGTGTGGGTAGGTCCATTTACTGCAGTGTGTTTCAATAGAATTAAGTGGCCTTGTAATAGTCATGAAATGCCTTTCAGTATTGTCAGTTTAGTTATTCTAAGTACAGTAAGGAAAACATGACCTTGAAAAAACTAAATAGTGAAATAAGTATTCAATATTTTAGATAAATATGAGAAGATGCTGATAGCGATACGAGAGTCTTAGCCAGAACAATAGCTGCAATGGCTTCTCTTGCCCCTCCCGTACTGTTACCTCTGGTGTCCCCCAAGGATCTAACATTGGCCCCCTCTTATTTCTCATTTACATGCTGCCCTCGTTGACATCATCAAAAACCATGGCATTAGTTTTCATACGTACGCTGATGACAGCCAGCTCTACCTCACCACCATCTCTCTTGACTGCTCCACTGTTGCTAATTTATCGGACTGCTTGTCCAACATCCAGTACTGGGTAAGCAGAAATTGGGAAGACTGAAGCCATTGTCTTGGGTCCCCGCTACAAACTTCATTTCCTAGCTACTGATTCCAGCTCTCTACCTGACAACTCTGAGGCTGAACCAGCCTGCTTGCAACGTTGGTGTCATATCTGGCCCTGAGATGAGCTCCAACCACTTAGTGCGCCATCACTAAGACTGCCTATGTCCACCTCCATAACATCACCCACCTCCTCTTGTCTGCTGTTGAAAATCTCATCCATTTCTTTGTTACTTCCAGGCTTGACTATTCCAAAGCGCTCTGGCTGGCCTCCCACATTTTACCTTCTGTAAACTTGAGGGTATCCAGAACTCTGCTGCCCATGTCCTAACTCGCATCCAATGCTGTTCACCTATCACACCTGTGCTCGCTGCCTCTCATTGGCTCTTTGTTAAGAAATGCCTCAATTTTAAAATTCACATCCTTGTTTTCAAATCCCTCTATGGATTTTCCCCTCCCTAGCTCTATAATCTCCTCCAGCCCCTCCGAGATATCTGCACTCATCTAATTCTGGACTCTTGGAGCATCCTAATTTTAATTGTTTCACCATTGGTGGCTGTGCCTTCAGCTGCCTCGGCCCTAATCTCTCGAATTCCCTTGCTACACCTCTCTAACTATCTTTCCTCCCCTAAGACATTCCTTAAAACCTAGCTCTTTGACCAAGCGTTTGGTCATCTCCTGTAATATCTCCTTGCATAGCTTTAGAATGCTCCTGTGAAGCACCTTGGGAAGTTTTATTAAGTTAAAGGCGCTGTATAATATTGTCTCTGTTGTATTTCTGGAAGATTGGGATCAGCCAGATAAATCACATTCTGGTACTGGACATTTTTACGTTTCTATTTAATTGGCAGTGGCCATTTTTAGTATTGCATAAGAACATTATGTTTGTGTACATGGTAAAATTAACTGGACTGTGTTAGATAGCTGTTGCACTGCAAAACTATGCATGTCTGAATTTTATGATGAGAATTGTTGTATTTAAAAAAAAAGCTTCCTGTCTATCTGCAAGTACACAGTAATTTGTTAATGAAGTGAGTGGATCACAAGCTAGTTAAGAATAAGGAAGGCCATTTGGCTCATCTTGATTTATCCATTCATAACAAACTTACATTTCCTTCCATTGCTGTATCCAATTGTTTGTCCAGGGTTTTTGCCTCCAGTATTCTGCCTGGAATCCTATTCCAATTACCACTTGTCCTACTTCTACTATATTTAATGTTGTATTACAGATTAACCTTTTCCATACCATTTACTATCTTGTATACCTCTACAAATCACCTTGGATGTGTTCTGTCCAGGCAGGAAAGCCCAAACCTCTCCAGGCTCTTTGCACTGCTTCCAATATTGAGTGTCCTCCTTGTTTTTTGGTGACCAGCGCAAGATACCGTATACAAGATCTGGTCTGACTAGAGCACTGTACAATTTGATCGCAATTCCTCTGACTTACGTTCTACTATTTCAACTATAATTCAACATTCCGTTCACTTTGTTAATTGCTGTTTTGCATTGGTTGGACGTGGTGAGCATTGATTCTATTATAACTGCTAGGTCTCTTTCAATTTTATCCTTCAGCATCATTCATGAAGTATTTATGTTGCCCATTTTTACTTTGCATTTGTCTGCATTAAATTTCATCTGCTATTGATTGGCCCACTCCCACATTTTCTTCAGTTTTATGAGCTACCTCCATTAGTTCCAGTGCTCGTTCTAGCCTGGTATCATCTACACATTTAGCCAATATGGATCAAGGTTTAGACTCCAGATCATTGATGTAAATTAGAAACAGTAGTGGCCCTAACACTGAGATCTGGTACCACCACTGTACCCCCCAACCAGTAGCTGTTGTTTTCTAACCTTCAGTCAGTTTTGTTTTTATTCTTTCATGGGATGTGGCAAGGCCAGCAATTGTTGCCAATTCCTAATTGCCCTTGACAACTGAGTGGCTTGCTAAGCCATTTCAGAGGGCAGTCATGAGTCAGTCACATTACTGTGTGTCTGGAGTTGCATGTAGGCCAGACCAGCAGATTACCTTCCCTAAAGGACATGCATGAACCAGATGGGTTTTTGTAACAATTGATAATAGTCATGGTGCCACGAACCTGAGACTAGCTTTTAATTCCAGATTTTTTAAAATAATTAATTGAATTTAAATCCTCTGTCCACAGATTACTAGATCAATGACATTACCACGATGTCACCATTTTATCTATACCCACGTATTTCCTAGATTGCTCACTGTTTTATTTTTATTTATTTATTATCTAGAGACACAGCACTGAAACAGGCCCTTCGGCCCACTGAGTCTGTGCCGACCAACAACCACCCATTTATACTAACCCTACAGTAATCCCATATTCCCTACCACCTACCTACACTAGGGGCAATTTACAATGGCCAATCTACCTATCAACCTGCAAATCTTTGGCTGTGGGAGGAAACCGGAGCACCGGGTGAAAACCCACGCGGTCACAGGGAGAACTTGCAAACTCCGCACAGGCAGTACCCAGAATTGAACCCGGGTCCCTGGAGCTGTGAGGCTGCGGTGCTAACCACTGTGCCACTACTTAATACTTAATAATATTCCTTTATGTGAAACTTTAATCTAGTGCCTTTTAAAAGTAATAAGTACCCTATGTCCTGGAATTTGCGGCAAAAAAATAATGGTGAGGCTATCAGCACTGTTCAAGTGTAAATCAGACATCAGCTTCTGGCAACTGCACATGTGTAGTTGAACATGGAAATAAGGAAACTGCTCTCTGTTACCCTGTTCTTCCAAAGGTCCTACTACAGAGAGAATCAGCATTCACATATATGGAAGGACGTGACTGAAACCCACTAAACATGCCAGAAAAAGTTAGAAATAGTTTATTCATGTATAACTGAATTTTTAATTGCATGATGAGTCTTAATTACTGCCAAACAACCTCATTGGCACTTATAATTAACTTTTACAAGTGTGGAGCCTCATTCCTTCAGATTATAATGATTGCTGGAGTTTTTTTTAAAGTAAACGTTTAAATAAAATAATTGCGTCTCCTAATTCTCTTGTGCAGAGTCATGAAGCAGTCACTGATCAATTCTGATTCTAACCCACTTGGGTATTTCCTATTTTAGATTGGATTGATTGAAGTTTTGCATTGAAATAACATTCCTGTTCTAGTAGACTCTTATCTCTTAAGGAGGACAGTTTGTTCTATTGTATTAACTGGTGGTTTGTAGCCAACCTCTTATGCTCGCTTGGATTTTATTCATGTTACAAATTTCTAACTGGAGTAGTTCTTTCTGTGGCTTGCCCTCTTGCAGGATTAACTTAATTTACTTCCTAGTTGCCCTAGACACACACGAGGGTGAATTTCCTCAGGATTGAAACCCTTTTTACATGCATGAATGCATAGAATTATGAAGGAGGAGCTGGAAAAGCCCCAAAAGATTTCACCATCTGTGACTTAACCTCCCTTTTGTGCCTCCAGATGTCATTTTGTTCCCTGAGCTCCTGTGCATGTATGTGTCTCAAGGTTACTGTGTCTGTACCCACCTGATAACTACCATTTCCCCTGTAATCCATTTTGTATGGGATCCAGTTATCTGCCTGTTCTCTCTTCCCTCTTCTGCACCATGCCAGTGATTTTCAATTGATGCCACAACATTCTTTGAGAGTGTCTTTGTCCCTATTTAATTAAGCTACAGCCTATCTTTCCTGTACCCGTCCTGTTCTGATGATGATCCCACTAACAATGAAGGTCTCATTGTTCTCAAGAGGTTTCACCTTGGTGATGTCATGTACTGAATAGCTCATCTTGTCATGAGCTGACCTTGATTTCAGTCGCAATGATAATATTTGGACACAAAATCAATTATATCTAACCCATGTACTTAAAAATAAATCTTTTAATAGGCTTTTTAGATTGTTTAAACTTGCAGCACTAGGTAAAATGATTCAGGATGCACATTTATCAGGTTTCTTTAAAAGAAAGATTTCAGAATGATTGTGATAAGCACAGCCTTGGTCATTCAACAGGAAAGAGTAAAATAATTTCTATTTGACTGCATCAAATTCTGTGTGTTTATTTCTGAGCTTGCAGACATGTGGGAAGCAAAGTTTAAATAAAGGGTAGATAGAAGTCTTGTGCCACCCTCCTCTTAAGATAGACACATACCTACTCTGCACTTTCCCCATAGCCATGCAAATTTTGCCTTTTCAAGTATTTATCCAATTCCCTTTGGGAAAGTTATTGCTGAATCTGCTTCCACCATCCTTTCAGGAAGTGCATTCCAGATCACAACAAAAATTCTCATAGTTGCTTCTGATTCTTTTGCCAATTATTTTCAGTCTGTCTCTGTTGATTAATGACCCATCAGCAAGTGAAAATAGTTTATTATTTACTGTTATCAAATGCAGTGCATCAGTATTAGCACTAAGTATTTTATTGTGCATTATAAAACAAGTAGCACAATTTAGAGAAAATATTTTATGAATGCACAGCCTTATTTTGATTCTCAGATCTTGTTCATTGTGTATATATTATGATTTTTGTAGAGGAGTGTACATTGAGTTGTAGTGAAGTATGAATATTGCATGACTTGCTACTGTCTTTTCACCAACCCCACCATCCCACCCTCCCCCGGCCACCTCAACAACAACTTGTATTTATATAGCATTTTTAATGTAATAAAACTTCCTAGGCACTTCATAAGAGAATTATAAAACAAGATATGACTCCTAGCCACATAGGATATATTAAGACAGATGACCAAAAGCTTGATTAAAGTTGTAGGTGTTAAGAAGGAAAGCAAGATAGAGGGGTTTAGGAAGAGAATTCCAGAGCTTAGGGCCTAGGCAGCTGAAGGTACAGCTGCCATCGGGGACACTGAAGAGGCCAGAATTAGATGAGTGCAGATGTGTTATGCCCTGCTCCCCTAACACCCACTTCCCCCCCCCTCCCCCCACCCAAAAGTTCTATTTGGGCTCTTCAGATTTATTTTAATTGATACTTGATATAGTTTGAATTTCAATTTTAATACATGAAACTATTGCTGAAAAATAAATGAGCCGAGTTGTACTGTTGGATTTTTGCGCTGCTGTATAATACTGCCAGATTTGTGCTGCGAATTGTACTAACCTGAAATTCTTTTGGTATTGTCTGTAATCACTGCCTTCATTACTTTTCCTGTTATGCATGCACGCATATTAAATCATGTACAGTCAAAGACTAGAAACAAAATCCTCCTGAGCACTGTAGCATTGATGAGCTTGAAAATAATTATACTTTTGCAGGGTTATGGTAGATAAGAAAAATTTAATGTAAAATCTTGCTGATTATAGTCGAGGCAGAAGGAAAATGAGATTGATATGAAAGGTTACAATTTAGTCTGGCAATGCATTGTGTGTAGTCATTCCAGCCAGATACAACCAGAAATTCAAGTGGTGTGGGTTCTATGTAGAAAAGGTGCTAGAAATCCTGTTATATAAGGGAACTGTTGAAAATTCAATCTGACTAGTTTTTATATAAAATATACTGCAATATTTGAAATGGAAATTCTTGATCTGAGCTGCTCATTTTTATGAATATAATTTCTGAAAAATGGTTGTAGTTAAGTTGTTCATTGATCTCTACATGTAAGTGCGCAGTGGTTAGCACCGCAGCGTCACAGCTCCAGCGACCCGGGTTCAATTCTGGGTACTGCCTGTGTGGAGTTTGCAAGTTCTCCCTGTGTCTGTGTGGGTTTCCTCCGGGTGCTCCGGTTTCCTCCCACAAGCCAAAAGACTTGCAGGTTGGTAGGTAAATTGGCCATTATAAATTGCCCCTAGTATAGTTAGGTGGTAGGGAAATATAGGGACAGGTGGGGATGTGGTCGGATTGTGGGATTAGTGTAGGATTAGTATAAATGGGTGGTTGATGGTCAGCACAGACTCGGTGGGCCGAAGGGCCTGTTTCAGTGCTGTATAACTAAAGTGTTTTCTCTCATGCGCTTCTTGATGACAATTAGATACAAGTGCACGGGAGACATTGCCAGGGAGAAGTGCAATTATAATAGCAGTTGGCCATTACTAATCTGTATAAATCAATAACTTAATTCAGTGCCAGGAATCTTGATTTCAATCCTTTTTAACCCTCAAGGGTACTGAGTTCTGTTTCCATTGTATGGTATAGGACTATGTTTAGTCCAGTAATATTCAAAATTGTTTCATGTATTAATCTTAAAATGTTTGAAAAGAATTGAAATTTTGTTCTAAAAATGAGTTTAGACAGTTTTTTTGACTAACCCCGTGAAGGACTGAAGTGAGATCTTTTGGAGGAAGGTTTTTGGCTGTGCAGTAATGTACTTGGATCATCCCAGAATTATTTTTAGATATGCTGACGGTATGTTTTTTATGAACTGAATTATCTCTGAATGAAACTTCTAAGGCTTTCCAGTTACCCTCCATAAATAGAACTCAGTAGAAGTATACATGATTAATTCTTCACTTCTCTTCTTAGGCAGTTCCTCAGGAATGAGGATGACTTTCTTCCACTCCAGGGTTTTGGGTCCTTAGGTGAATGAATAATCCAATTCTGGATCCACGCACTCTGCCACAGGTGGGGCAGGTGGTGTTTGGTGAGGCGAGTGAATGGGTTGCTCGAGTTTCCGAACGCTGCTTCTGCTGTTTGCACTTGGTCGCTGCCTAGGCATGTCGACGATGTGCGAACTGGCTGGCACCTTCGCGGATACTTCTCCATTTTGGGCAGTCTCTGGCAAGAGATTCCCACGAATCAGTGGAGATGTCACATTTTTTCAGGGAGGCTTTAAGGACATCCTTGTAGCGTTTCCTCTGCCCTCCCAGTAGCCTCTTGCCATGATGGAGCTTGGAGTAGAAAGCTTGTTTTGGGAGTCTTGTGTCGGGTATGTGGACGATGTGGCCCGCCCAACATAACTGATGAGCCATGACCAGTGTTTCGCTGCTGGGGATGTTGGCCTGAGAGGGGATATTGATATTGGAGTGCCTGTCTTGCCACTGAATTTGCAGGATTTTGCGGAGGCACCGCTGGTGATATCTCTCCAGGGCTTTGAGATGTCTGCTGTACAGTGTCCATGTTTCTGATGAATACCAATAAATACATAAACTTCTAATGTCCAGATTGATCTTTTCTGTTTTATTACACTAACCAGCACTGTCAGTCAACTTTTACTGTGCGCTTTACCTTTTACATCTGTTGCATAGTTAATGACCCTACTTATTCTTCTGTGTCTGCATTTGCTTCGGTATTTCATTTATTTAACAAAATTACTAAGTTTCTTCTATTCCAAGGAAATATCATTTGACTGACCTGAATGAATCTTTAGCATTCAATATAGGTAGAATAAAAGATTGGTAATCATGTTAGTGGTGAATTTGTTGCTGAAATTAGTGGTCTCAGATATACTGCACTGAATGCTGTAGGCATGACCTTTTGGAAGATGACCCATTATTGTTAAAACAGCTCTTAACTTTTGCTATAATCTTCATATGCAATGTGCCTCACACAGAGAATATTATTGTGTCACAAAGTAACATTATAGCAAATGTTTCAAAGTTAGAATGTTTAAGGCTACAGGAATCATTCACATGATATTAATTAAAAATGAAATCCCTTTGGCCAGACCTTCATGAAACCAGAATTAATATATTGTGTTAGAACCAGGTGAGAAAGGTGTCAAGGGGTCCCTTTCAGCCTTCACCTGGTCTTAGCATAACAGGGTTAAATATTACGCACGCCGTGTTTTTAGCTCCCCCTTGGTGAATCCTTGTTCACCGCTTTCCAATTAGAAGGCAAAGAAACCAGGCTTTCTTAGGTTTAAAGAAGAAAGATTGAAATTTATAAAACTTAAACTTTTGTTTAAGTTGATGCCCACGGATACACGACGCGCCCATGCTAGCATGCATACGTGATACACACAAAATAGAGACAGAAAAGAGCAGAAGAAAAAATTAAGTGGAAAAGTTTGAGGCAATATCTGAAGAGGTTTTGTTATGGTTCTTCAAAGCTCACTGTAGAGTCCTTGATTGTAGGAAGTTCTTGCTTTTCATTGGGGCCCAGTATTCTTCTGAAACTTTGTTTGCTGCAGGAGAAGTTTTTCTTTTGGGTTTCATGTGTCTTCAGTGGATTCAGAGGCTTGTGAGAAAGAGATGAGAGCAGACGGGAGAGATCTTCTCAGTCCAGGAGCAAACAGTCTTTCTGAGTTCAAACTCTCTAAACTAAACTAAACTAAACCCCCTGGAACTGCCAAGTCATGTGACCAGCTGGTCCAACCAGTCCTGGGTTGCATCACCTTAGCAGTCTTTGGAATGCTTCTCTTACACACAATATCTGGTGATCAAGGTCCATTGTGGGTTGGATGTGTCAGTAAATCGTCCTTTGTCCTTCCAAGCACTCTGTTAATATGCAAATGTCTTTTCCAGCCATGGCTGATATGTTTAACAAGTACTTTCCTCGCTCCATCAACAGTTTAAAATCAATGTTCATGACAAAATTAATGTGCCTCATTCTTGGCAGGTGGGGGCCTAGCATGACAATTGCCATGTTAAAGATGTACTATTTCCATTACTGGAATACCTTGTTTAAAGGAAACACCTGTTCAGCACTTGTCTCTTCCCACACTTTCTGATGTGATGCTTTGAAAGCAATGATCAGACAAATAGAATTTATGCTGATCAGATAGGTTTCCATGAAGAACGCTTCTATTAGAACTTTCCTCCTTTTCAATTTATGATTTCAATGAATGTATAATATATGTGACTACTCTTAAATGTGCTAATTTGTTTTTAATAGGAAAATGCAAATATGGTCAGAGAAGTGGAAGTGGATAAAGTAATCACGTTTGATAAAAAATATGTTGAAGCAATAAAGAAATTATGGAATGATCCTGGGATCCAGGAGTGCTACGACAGACGACGGGAGTATCAGTTGTCCGATTCTGCCAAATAGTAAGTATGAAATTTCTGTTCCAAACTACTATCCTCAAAAATTGATGCACTGTCCGGTCTTTCATCTCTGTTAGTATCTAGCAAAGAGTTAAATCTTTTTCAGCCTTATGCTACTGTCTTATGTTTGGGCCTTTAGAGGATTATGGCTTGTGTATGTGACATTAAGAAGTGTATATTCTCCTCTCTTTTTCCTGCATTTCTGAACTCCATTGAAAATCTTGGGTGAGTGTCATGTCCTGTCAGCTCTATTCAAGTAACCTAAATTTACCAAGAAAGGTCCAAGTAATCATTCACGTTGCCAAGAATGCTTTTATATAAAGGATCATAGGGTTTTTCTTTTAACACTGCTCTCCCTTTAAATTCTTCTATATAATGTACTCTGCACCACCAGTCTACAGGGCATGGCAAAAAACAAAGTTTGATATGATGACCCTTGGTACAATTCTAGAAAACACGTCTTCTTGAGACTCCTGCAGTATTGATGCAATATAAATAATATGCAATCTGAAAAGCTGAATGTGACAAACTAATATTTTACCAGCATTTGAGGGAACCCTGCCAAAGAGTGAACAAGTTTAAAACACTCCAATTAAAGTTCCAAATTTATAGTTGTACTGCATTTTATATAAACTACAATCTTATACTTTTTATCTAAATCATGAAAATATTCACAATTTACCATTAGTTTCTCCTAATAGTTCATGCATATTATGTTTCTACTTATAATTGTTTTGTAATATTATCTTTAGAAATGACTGTTGTGGTTTAGTTGGTGAATGTGCATGTAACTGAAACAAAACAAGTAAGAATGTTGAGATTAGAAGATTTGCCTGTGGACCTATTAATAGTAACCAATTTATTGGAGTCAGGGCCAGCTCAATTTACTGTTGTATGCTTGAGCTCAGTTTTTGTCTTCACAATCTGTCAAAATGGACTATGAAGATCTTTGCTAATAATTTGCATTGCTTGGTTACTCCCTATATCCTGGAGGTGGTCAATTGCAATTGTATTTTGAGCAAATCTAAAATGAATAAGTAAGATTCCATTTAAACATTTTATTAACCCAGGATTTTCTTAAACAAAATATAGCAAGTTGTTGTTTGTTGAGGATCAACAGTAACCTGGGTGAAGTGGGGACCTGCATGATTTGGAAACATCATCTGTGCTGGGCTGTCTGATTTGGGGCGCTAAGGATAAAATTAGAAGCAATCTAGGATAATATCCTTAATGCTCAACATATTTAAGCAATAATTTACAGAGCAGTAATAAAACAAAGGTAATTGAATATTGGAGGAGTAGAATACAGATTAGAGGGGTTATGATCAGTTTGTAGAATGTTCTGGTCAAACCACATAGTGAGTATGCTATCCAGTTCTGGCTGCTGAGCCACAAGGAAGAAATTCAATCATTGGAGGTAAGTAAAACCACAAGGCATACTTCCAGTTTGAGGTCTGAGCTATGAGTAAAGACTGGTGGAACTTTTGGCCTTCAGCTTGGAATGGAAGGTATCTGAGAGGTGATCTTACAGAGGAACACAATGGTCTTGAAAAGGTTAATCCTAAATTTGGGGCGGCACAGTGGCGCAGTGGTTAGCACCGCAGCCTCACAGCTCCAGCGACCCGGGTTCAATTCTGGGTACTGCCTGTGTGGAGTTTGCAAGTTCTCCCTGTGTCTGCGTGGGTTTCCTCCGGGTGCTCCGGTTTCTTCCCATAGCCAAAAGACTTGCAGGTTGTGAGGTAAATTGGCCATTATAAATTGCCCCTAGTATAGGTAGGTGATCGGGGAATATCGGGACAGGTGGGGATGTGGTAGGAATATGGGATTCGTGTCGGATTAGTATAAATGGGTGGTTAATGGTCGGCACAGACTCGGTGGGCCGAAGGGCCTGTTTCAGTGCTGTATCTCTAAATCTAAATATCATCTGAAATTAAATTGGCAGAGTAGGATAAGGAAACACACGTTCAAACTAGTAAAAGGCAAATACAGGACTGATATCAGAAAATTCTTTTTCACATAGAGAATGAACTCTCAGGTAAAGAAATGGAAGTGAAAATCTGGAAACATTTGAGAAATAATTGGAGGATACTTCGGGGGATTGCAGGGTGCTACTCGCTAGGTGATTTAGATGGGCAGATTGGCCTTCCTCGTTTAATTATCTTGTGATATTCATCAAGAGATTATTTAATAACGATTGTTGAAAATATTGTAAAATGTTAAGGTACCTTTTATAGGAATAACAGATAAAATTGCATGAGTTTTTGGAATAAACTTTATGTTTAAACTAGGACCAGGAAAATATAAGTACTGTATTAAATTTATAGCTTAACTCAATTACTTAATATAACTACAAATAATCATTGAATAAAGACTTTCACTAATTAAATAAAATAAGGAAATGTTGGAAATGCTCAGCAGGTCAGGTAGCATCTGTGGAGAGAGTGTTAACGTTTCAGGTCAAGACTTTTTATCAGAACAGTTTTTGGAGACACGTATAAATCCAGAGGCTGCTTCTATGTCCAGTTCTACGGAGTACTACTTCTGCAGAGTACGAAACTCGGGGAATTTGGTGAGTGAGGGAATTTGGCACAGCGAGGGAAGAGGTGCTGTTCTGGTATTCTACAAAACAAGAGGCAGACTGAGAGAGGGAGTGGAAGACTAATAGACTGGAGAGCTGAAGGCTAGAGGCATTAATTAGGTGAGCAGGTAGGTGATAGATTGGTGAGTTTTTACGTTTTTTTCTCTAAACTAGAGCAGTAGTTTAAACGAGGACCAGGAAAATATAAGTACTGTATTAAGTAATTTAGTTAAGCGATAAATTTAATATAACAACAAGTAATGGTTGAATAAATACTTTAACTAATTAAATAAATAAAATAAGGCTAGTCTAAGATATGGCAGAGCAGGTTGTGTGTCTGGACTGCAGAATGTGGGAGTTGCGGACAGTGAGACAGTCCTGAACAAATACGTCTGCATTAGATGTCTCCATCTCAAAAATCTCTGACTCGGACTCATTGAGCTGGAATGAGTTGGAGAGACTCTGACATAAGAATTTCTGGATGGTTTTATCCAGAGTACAGTCACACCCCAGAGGAAAACACAGGTTCAGGAAAGAAAGTGTATGACTGTCGGGGAGCCAGGTAGCAGGATTTAAGAGAGGTTAAGAAGGAGGTCCCGCAGACCCCGTACCTGTTCCAATAGGTACGATATACTTGCTACCTGTGAGGACAAAGAGACTGCAGGATGACAGCCACAATGCAGACCAAGGCACCGTGGTTCAGAAGCCTGTCCAAGGGCGGTATAGAGCAAAATACAAATATGGTAGTCACAGAATCATAAAATTGTTGGAGTGCAGAAGGAGGCCATTCGGCCCATTGTGTCTGCACTGGCTCTCTGAAAGTGCAATTCCCTCAGTTCCATTCCCCCGCCTTCTCCACGTGACCCTGCACCTTCCTCCTTTTCATATTTCTGTCTAATTCCCTTTTGAATGCTTCAATTGAACCTATTTTTACCATGTTCTCAGACAGCGCATTCCAGACCTTAACTACTTGCTGCGTGAAGAAGTTTTTCTTCATGTCACTTTTTCTTCTCTTACCAAATACTTTAAATCTGTGCCCTCTCATTCTCGATCCTTTCACGAGTGGGAACAGTTTCTCTCTATCTACTCTGTCCAGACCCCTCAAGATTTTGAATACCTCTATCAAACCACCTCTCAGCCTTCTCTTTTCAAAGGAAAACAGTCCTAACTTCTCCAATCTATCTTCATAACTGAAATTCCTCATCCCTGGAACTATTCTTGTGAATCTTTTCAGTACTCACTCCAATGCCCTCACGTCTTTCCTAAAGTGCGGCGCCCAGAACTGGACACAATACTGCAGCTGAGGCCAAACTAGTGTCTTATACAAGTTCAATATAACTTCCTTGCTCTTGTACTCTAAGCCCCTATTAATAAAGCCCAGGACACTCTATGCTTTATTAACCACTCTCTCAACCTGTCCTGCCACCTTCAATGACTTATGCACATGTACACCCAGGTCTCTCTGTTCCTGCACCCCTTTAGAATTGTACCCTTTATTTTATATTGTCTCTCCATGTTCTTCCTACCAAAATGAATCACTTCACATTTCTCTGCATTGAACTTCATCTGCCTCCTATCTGCTCATTCCACCAACTTGTCTATGGTCCTTTGGAGTAATACACTATCGTCCCAGTTCACAATGCTTCCAAGTTTCATATCATCTGCAAACTTTGAAACTTTGCCCTGTACACCAAGGTCTAGGTCATTAATATATATCAGGAAAAGCAAGGGTCCCAACACTGATCCCTGGGGAACACCACTACAAACCTTCCTCCAGCCCGAAAAACATCCATTAATCACTACTCTGTTTCCTGTCACTCAGCCAATTCCGTATCCATGTGGCTACCGTCCCTTTTATTCCATGAGCTACAAGTTTGCTCACAAGTCTGTTGTGGGGCACTGTATCAAATTGCTTTTGAAAGTCCATGTACACCCTATCAACAGCATTGTCCTCATCAACTCTCTCTGTTGCCTCCTCAAAAAACTCCACCAAGTTAGTTAAACATGATTTTCCTTTAAGAAATCCATGCTGGCTTTCCTTAGTTAACCTGCATTTGTCCATGTGACTATTGATTTTGTCCCGAATTATTTTTTTCTAGATGTCTTCCCATCACTGAAGTTAAACTGACTGGACTGTAGTTGCTGGGCTAGGAGACTCTATAATTAGGGGGATAGATAGTGTTCTCTGCAACCAAGAATGAGAATCCTGAAGGGTGAGTTGCCTACCCAGTGCCAGGGTAAGGAATATCTCATGGTGGTTGGAGAGGAACTTGGGAAGGGGTATATTCGGTTGTCATGGTCCATGTTGGACCAACATAGGTAGGAACAGAGCAGTGATCCTGCTGAAAGAGCATCAGAAGTTGTGCTCTAAATTACAAAGAAGGACTTCTGGATTATTGCCTGAGCCACGTGCAAATTGGCATAGGAGCAGACAGATCAGGAGAATTAACATGCGGCTAAAGGGCTGGAAAGAGGGGTTCCTTTTTTTGGGATGCTGGCACTGTTCTGGGATAAGAAGGAGTTTTATTGATGGGATGGGTTTCACCTGAACTGGGATGGGACCCGTGACTCAGTGGACATGGTAAATAAAGAGGTGGCAAAGCCTTTAACTTAGGAAGATGGGAGGGATCTACCAGAAACATAAGCAGCCATAATCAAAACTTTACACCATATAGTAGACAGCTTTTACAAGGAAGGTGCATGTGCACTACCAATTTATAGAAATCTTAGAGGGATTAAACAATTATATAAATTTCCCATAAAATTTCCATTTCAGTATTTGATGGAGGCTTTTCCTAAACAATAACTGTACAGTAATTCTGTTTACCAGGTTTAACAACTTGTCGGTTCAGTAGTAATTTCGTAGCTCCACTATGCTGGTAAATCCTGGATGTATGATTTCCTGTCCTTTTGGGGGAGACCCTGAGAAAACGAGTGCTAAAGATGTGGGACTTTTCCAGCTTCTGGATTCCATAGTGGTGATAAAAACCTTTTAAGATCAAAGAAAGCAAAAGAGGGCTATCATAATGGCATTGCAGACAGTGATAGAAAAGGAAGATAAGGAGAGGCAAGAGAATCTGAGAGAAAAGATAAATATCTTGTATGCAGTAACCATCCTTCCACTTCCACATGTTGTGAAATTAGAGTCGGTAGGGCTTCATGTATGATTATCAAACACAGCAAGGATTGGTGGTGTACCTTTACTCTAATTTTAAACAAACCATTACACATTTCTTTCAGTATTTACAATGCAAATTGTACTACAACAGACTACTAGAGTTTGTTTTAACTTTTTGGTTAGGCTTTATTCAGGCTGCTGTTCTTCTGCAACTGAACATATCCTTCCCATAGAGTCATAGAGAGATACAGCACCAAAACAGGCCCTTCGGCTCACCGAGTCCACGCCGACCTTCAACCACCCATTTATACTAATCCTACATTAATCCCATTTTCCCTCTCACATCTCCACCTTCCCTCAATTCTCCTACCACACTAGGGGCAATTTTTTACAATGGCCAATTTACCTATCAGCCCGCAAGTCTTTGGCATGCAGGAGGAAACCCACACAGTCACAGGGAGAACTTGCAAACTCCGCACAGGCAGTACCCAGAACCAAACCCAGGTCGCTGGAGCTGTGAGGCTGTGGTGCTAACCACTGGGTCACTGTGCCACCCAGTGTAAAACTATTTCTTCATTATGGTTACTTGAAGGTGGTTCTTGTAGTTAACAGATTCATTGTCATTAGCAATACACTATATCTCCTGACAACGCAGACCAGTCACCGACATCATCCAAGTGCGTCCAAACACTTGCCAGCCTGCAATCAATAATGCTACATTTATGCATGTGCTAGTGCGCCATCTAGTGGTTCCACTTCTCTACAGGTCACAACACACATTCAAATTCTTTCCCAACTACTGATACGGTCTATCATAGACACTATTTTTATTCCAGAATAAAACCCACCAACCAGGTTTCTTTAGTAAAGAACAAAATTATCAGTTTATTATCAAGCAAGTCTTAATTAGTAATGAAGTAAAGCATAACACACAGATAGAAATATTAAAGTTCCCTTTTTACCTTAGCCACTCTCAAACACACACACGCACATACATACATACATCAGTTAATCAGAAAAATAAAGGGATTTTTGTGTTTAGAGCCTTATTTACAGATTTTAAAAAACCATGAGCTGAATACTTGCTCATTCTTGAAGAAACAGCAGATGAGATATGTTCAGTAAAACTGACATACAGTCTGGCGTCCAAGTACATGTAGACGAATCACTGGGATCTTTTCGAACCGTTCTTTTCAGACGGTGTTGAGAATTAATTTAGCAGGCTTTTCTTCAAAGACAACAAAATGAGTTTTCACAGTGGACTTCTCGGTCTTTTAGAGAGGTGCTGGAAAGCTGAGCTGGTTTGTGGTCTTTCCTTCCTTGGGAATTCTCTTCTCTCCTTGGGAATTCTCTTCTCTCCTTGGGAATTCTCTTCTCTCCTTGGGAATTCTCTTCTCTCCTTGGGAATTCTCCTCTCTCCTTGGAAGTTTTCTTCCTTTTTATACAGTTCATCCTAATTCAAAACAATTCAAGAGCGAAACTGACAACAGGGGTCAATCTTCTGGCCTCCATCAATCTTGACCTGTCACTACTTTCTAAACAATTTCTCCGGGTGCCTTTGCTATGTTTTAGACTTGACTATTCCAATATTCTCCTCGCCGGCGCCCCATCTACCACCCTCTGTAAACTTGAGCTCCTCCAAAACTCTGCCCCCTGTGTCTTAATTCGCACCAGGTCCAGTTTTCCCATCTCCCATGTGTTTGCTGACTTACATTGCTTTTCGATCTAGCAATGCAACTAGTTCAGAATTCTCATTGTTGCTTTCAAAAAACTCAGACTCGGAGGGCGGAGTTCCAGACTGGTAAGTATAAAAAACTTAACTCGGAGATTCTCTGAGCAGACTCGGAGGGCGGAGTTCCAGAGCGATAAGTTACCTCGGGTGGGGGAAAAAGAAACTGAAAAAGTGACGTCACAGGAAAGCTGTGACTTGATTGGCTGGTAGGGAATCTGTACCGAATTTGAAAACAGAACTGATAAAAATTGATTAAAACACTAATTAACTAATAAATAGAGTAACTAAACCAGAGGGGGAGATTACTGCATTTAGTTAGCATTTAATATTTATAATAGAAATCTAGCACGAGGGACCATAGTTAAGTGTATCATAATTTAGTAAGGATTTAATAAGTATTTATTTATTTTATATTAATTAACTAATTAGTGTTAAAATGAATGTTAGAGGGGTGAAGTGCTTCACCTGTGAGATGTGGGAGGTCCGTGACGCTTCCAGCGTTCCGGGCGACTACATCTGCAGGAGGTGTACCCAGTTGCAGTTTCTCACAGACCGCATGGATCGGTTGGAGCGGCAACTGGATGCACTTAGGAGCATGCAGGTGGCGGAAAGCGTCCTAGACAGGAGTTTTAGAGAAGTGGTTACACCCAAGGTGCAGGCAGATAGATGGGTGACCGCTAGAAGGGGCAGGCAGTCAGTGCAGGAATCCCTTGTGGCTATCCCCCTCTCTAACAAGTATACCGTTTTGGATACTGTTGGGGGGGATGGCCTGTCAGGGGAAAACAGCAGCAGCCAGAGCAGTTGCACCACGGCTGGCACTATTGTTCAGCAGGGGGGGACAAAGTGCAGAAGAGCAATAGTTATAGGGGACTCTATAGTCAGGGGCACAGATAGGTGCTTCTGTGGACGTGAAAGAGACTCCAGGATGGTATGTTGCCTCCCTGGTGCCAGGGTCAAGGATGTCTTTGACAGGACAGGGGGCATTCTGAAGGGGGAGGGTGAACAGCCAGAGGTTGTGGTATACATCGGTACCAACGACATAGGCAGGAAGAGTGATGAGGTCCTGCAGGGGGAGTTTAGGGAGTTGGGTAGTAAGTTAAAAAAACAGGACCTCTAGGGTTGTAATCTCTGGATTACTCCCTGTGCCATGTGCCAGTAAGGCTAGAAATAGGAAGATAGTGCAGCTAAACACGTGGCTGAGCAGCTGGTGTAGAAGGGAGGGTTTCAGATATCTGGACCATTGGGCTCTCTTCAGGGACAGATGGGACCTGTACAAGAAGGACGGGTTGCATCTAAACTGGAGGGACACTAATATCCTGGCTGCAAGGTTTGCTAGCGTCACTCGGGAGGGTTTAAACTAGTGTGGCAGGGGGATGGGAACCAGAGCATTAGGACAGCTACTGAAATAAATGAGGAGGACATAGTAAATAAGGCCAGTAGGACTAAGAGGAAGAGCAGGCAGGGAGATGTTGCTGAGCACAGCGGGACTGGTGGTCTGAAGTGCATTTGTTTCAATGCGAGAAGTATAACAGGTAAGGCAGATGAACTTAGAGCTTGGATTAGTACTTGGAAATATGATGATGTTGCTATTACAGAGACTTGGTTGAGGGAAGGGCCGGATTGGCAGCTAAATGTTCCAGGCTTTAGAAGCTTCAGGCGGGATAGAGGGGGATGTAAAAGGGGTGGGGGAGTTGCATTACTAGTTAAGGAGAATATCACTGCGGGAGGACACCTCAGAGGGGTCATGCAGCGAGGCAATATGGGTGGAGCTCAGGAATAGGAAGGGTGCAGTCACGATGTTGGGGGTTTACTACAGGCCTCCCAACAGCCAGCGGGAGGTAGAGGAGTAGATATGTCGACAGATTTTGGAAAGATGTAAAGGTAACAGGGTTGTAGTGGTGGGTGATTTTAATTTCCCCTATATTGACTGGGACTCACTTAGTGCTAGGGGCTTGGATGGGGCAGAATTTGTAAGGAGCATCCAGGAGGGCTTCTTGAAACAGTATGTAGATAGTCCAACTAGGGATGGGGCCATTCTGGACCTGGTATTGGGGAATGAGCCCGGCCAGGTGGTCGAAGTTTCAGTGGGGGAGCATTTCGGGAGCAGTGACCACAATTCCATAAGTTTTAAGGTACTTGTGGATAAGGATAAGAGTAGTCCTCAGGTGAAGGTGCTAAATTGGGGGAAGGCTAATTATAACAATATTAGGCAGGAACTGAAGAATTTAGATTGGGGGCGGCTGTTTGAGGGTAAATCAACATCTGACATGTGGGAGTCTTTCAAACGTCAGCTGATTAGAATCTAAGACCAGCATGTTCCTGTGAGGAAGAAAGACAAGTTTGGCAAGTTTCGGGAAGCTTGGATAACACGGGATATTGTGAGCCTAGTCAAAGAAAAAGGAAGCATTTGTAAGGGCTGGAAGGCTAGGAACAGATGAAGCACTTGAGGAATATAAAGACAGTTGGAAGGAACTTGAGCAAGGAATTAGGAGGGCTAAAAGGGGTCATGAAAAGTCATTGGCAAACAGGATTAAGGAAAATCCCAAGGCTTTTAATACGTATATAAAGAGCAAGAGGGTAACCAGGGAAAGGGTTGGCCCACTCAAGGGCAGAGATGGGAATCTATATGTGGAGCCAGAGGAAATGGGCGAGGTACTAAATGAGTACTTTGCATCAGTATTCACCAAAGAGAAGGACTTGGTGGATGATGAGCCTAGGGAAGGGAGTGTAGATAGTCTCAGTCATCTCATTATCAAAAAGGAGGAGGTGTTGGGTGTCTTGCAAAGCATTAAGGTAGATAAGTCCCCAAGGCCTGATGGGATCTACCCTAGAATACTGAGGGAGGCAAGGGAAGAAATTGCTGGGGCCTTGACGGAAATTTTTGCATCCTCATTGGCTACAGGTGAGGTCCCAGAGCACTGGAGAATAGCCAGTGTTGTGCCTTTGTTTAAGAAGGGTGGCAAGGATAATCCAGGAAATTATAGGCCGGTGAGCCTTACGTCAGTGGTAGGGAAACTATTAGAGAGGATTATTCGGGACAGGATTTACTCCCATTTGGAAACAAACGAACTTATTAGCGAGAGACAGCATGGTTTTGTGAAGGGGAGGTCGTGTCTTACTAATTTGATTGAGTTTTTTGAGGAAGTGTCGAAGATGATTGATGAGGGAAGGGCAGTGGATGTTATCTATATGGACTTTAGTAAAGCCTTTGACAAGGTCCCTCATGGCAGACTGGTACAAAAGGTGAAGTCACACGGGATCAGAGGTGAGCTGGCAAGATGGATACAGAACTGGCTCTGTCATAGAAGACAGAGTGTATCAGTGGATGGGTGTTTTTCTGAATGGAGGGATGTGACTAGTGGTGTTCCACATGGATCAGTGCTAGGACCTTTGCTGTTTGTAGTATATATAAATGATTTGGAGGAAAA
This sequence comes from Heterodontus francisci, assembly GCF_036365525.1. NCBI lineage: Eukaryota > Metazoa > Chordata > Chondrichthyes > Heterodontiformes > Heterodontidae > Heterodontus > Heterodontus francisci. The sequence goes on along the minus strand of NC_090374.1, from coordinate 111,328,939 downwards.
TGTAGCTGGTCTGATTAGTAAGTTTGCGGACGACACAAAGGTTGGTGGAGTTGCGGATAATGATGAGGATTGTCAGAGGATACAGCAGGATATAGATCGGTTGGAGACTTGGGCGGAGAAATGGCAGATGGAGTTTAATCCGGACAAATGTGAGGTAATGCATTTTGGAAGGTCTAATGCAGGTGGGAGGTATACAGTAAATGGCAGAACCCTTAGGAGTATTGACAGGCAGAGAGATCTGGGCGTATATGTCCACAGGTCACTAAAAGTGGCAACACAGATGGATAAGGTAGTCAAGAAGGCATACGGTATGCTTGCCTTCATCGGTCGGAGCATAGAGTATAAAAATTGGCAAGTCATGTTGCAGCTGTACAGAACCTTAGTTAGGCCACACTTAGAATATTGCGTGCAATTCTGGTCCCCACACTACCAGAAGGACGTGGAGGCTTTGGAGAGGGTACAGAGGAGGTTTACCAGGATGTTGCCTGGTCTGGAGGGCATTAGCTATGAGGAGAGGTTGGAAAAACTCGGATTGTTTTCACTGGAACGACGGAGGTGGAGGGGCGACTTGATAGAGGTTTACAAAGTTATGAGCGGCATGGACAGAGTGGATAGTCAGAAGCTTTTTCCCAGGGTGGAAGAGTCAGTTACTAGGGGACATAGGTTTAAGGTGCGAGGGGCAAAGTTTAGAGGGGATGTGCGAGGCAAGTTCTTTACACAGAGGGTGGTGAGTGCCTGGAACTTGCTGCCAGGGGAGGTGGTGGAAGCAGATACGATAGCGACGTTTAAGAGGCATCTTGACAAATACATGAATAGGATGGGAGTAGAGGGATATGGGCCCCGGAAGTGCAGAAGGTGTTAGTTTAGGCAGGCATCAAGAGCGGCTCAGGCTTGGAGGGCCGAATGGCCTGTTCCTGTGCTGTACTGTTCTTTGTTCTATATGGCCTCGCCCCTCTCTATCTCTGTAACTTCCTCCAGTCCTACAACCCTCAGGTATCTGTGTTCCTCCAATTCTGGCCTCTTGCCCGTTCCCAATTTTAATATGTCTGCCATTGGCACTCATGCCTTCAGCTGCCTGAACCCCAACTTCTGGAATTATCTCCCTAAATTTCTCCACCCCTCTCTCATCCTTTAAGACACTCCTTAAAACCTCGCTTTTAGACCAAGCTTTTGGTCTTAATATCTTCTTCTGTGTCTCGGTGTCAAATTCTGTTTGATCACTCATGTGAATTGCCTTGGGGTATTTTCCTACATTAAAGGTGCTACATTAATGCAAGTTGTTGTTTTAAAAGCCTATATTAAATCTTATCTCAACCTGCTGAGCACCTGTAGAAATAATTATCTTGAGTCTGTCCTCAAACTAGCTTTTTATCCCATTATCTATCTGAGATTGTCTAAGATTGTCATAGACAACCATTATAGATAAGACATTAAAGAAATAGAGAGTATGTGCAGTGTATATTCACCAAGATGATACCAGAAATGGGAAACCATAATTATCAGATACTGAGATTATTTCCACTGGAGCAGAAGCATATGGTGTATTGGAAAATATAGCAGCATGGATAGAAAGTGGGTTGATGGGAAACAAAGCATCAGTTCTAGGTTCACTCTTTCTGTATATTTATTTGATATTTATAATTATTTGCATTTGGTTATAGTGGGCACAATGTCGAAATGTTGTACTGACATAAAAATAAGGAAATAGAAAGCACTAGAGAGCATATTCTGCATAGATGCATCAAGATAGTGATGGGAAATTATAGTCTGAGGACAAAGTTGCATTATTTCCAATGGAACAAAGAAAGCTAAGAGTAAATTTGATGCACATTTTTAAAGTTATGTACGTTTTGGTAGAGGGCGTAGAGACTGGAGAGTCAGTGATGAGGGATCATCAATTTAAAATTGCCACTGTAAATAGAGAGGTTAACAGATTTTTAGTCAGAGATTTTATAGGACATGTAATACTTTGCTATATTAGAGCATTTGAGGCCAAAACAATTGCATCTTTTGAGGGAGAAATGTTTAATTATTTGAAGAAGGGGGAGATGCAGGTCTATGACGAGAGAACAGGGCAGTGATATTAGCTTTGGATTGCGTTAGCAAAGAGCCAGCATTGGGCCAAATGGCCTCTTTCTATGCTGTTAAATTCTATGAGGACTCTCAAATTTAAGGAACCAGTTGAACTAGAAAGTATATATATTTGTCTTTGAAAACTGCTGCATTGTGTCAATTTTAATTCTGCTTTTCTTACAGTTAGGCATGGAATCATATTGGGAGTTTTTGTAATTTACTTTGATCTGTTTTCATTTTGTAGCTACCTTAGTGATGTAGACCGCATAAGTTCGGCAACATATGTACCAACTCAACAAGATATACTGCGGGTCAGAGTACCAACAACTGGAATCATTGAATATCCTTTTGATTTGGAGAACATAATCTTCAGGTATTGAAACTGGATAGTTAGAAATGGTCAATAGATTTTTCATAATGTGAAAAAACATAATGCCAGTACAGGCCAGACCAAAACACATCATGGATAAGGGAGTATTTTATAGTAAATTCTGTCTTTTTGTTTCATGAGATGTGGGCATCGCTGGCTAAGCCTGCATTTATTACCCATCCCTAATTGCTCGAGAAGCTGGTGGTGAGCTGCCTTCTTGAACCGCTGCAGTCCGTGTGGTGTAGGTACACCCACAGTGCTGTTAGGAAGGGAGTTCCAGAATTTTGACCCAGCGACAGTGAAAACGGTGATATAGTTCCATATCAGGATGGTGTGTGTAAAAATTAAGTCTCATTTACATGTCTTATTCAGGAAATATAGATAATTTGGGAGATGTATAACACTAAGTTGATGACTGTACTTGCCTGAGGTTCAAATTAATATTGAAACCTTCTTCACTAAGCACTCCAATGATAGCTGAAATGCAACTGCTGACAAGCTACTTTAAAGCCTCTTAGGTGCTGATGTTTGTCCAAAAGTGAGCACTTGAATGGATGATTTGCTCCTTGAGCATTTTACCATAAATACTTGCAATTACAGTCTTTTTCTACATGAAAGTGTGCATCAGTGCCGGTTAGCCAGTGTTGCTGCAGCAATAATTATAATCAGAAACTTCTTGGAGATAAAAATGCAGGAATCTGTCAGGGCCATGAGGTAATCTGTGTGAAAGCAAGGGCAATATTTTTGAAGTATTGAGATTAATAAAAGTTTTGCTATATTTAAAACCAAAAGTCTCAATTAATTTGTTTGTGAACTATTGAAAGCTTCTCCAAAATTGAAGGGAATAAAGTCCCTCGAGCACCTCCCTCACCAGTGCAAGTAGACCAATGAAATCCCATCTATCAAAAAAAAAGTGAAAAATTTTCCTCCTATTATTGGCGATAGTTAATTTCTTTTTAGGCTGTTGTGGGTTTTCCTGCCTAGGCATTATAAACTTAGTCCCTTTTTGCTTTAAGAGGAGTCCTGGTTTCATTTTGTGGGTGATAGTTGGACAGGTTGAATCAATGATTCATACTGGGAATGGCTTTTCAACTCTCTTGCTTCATTCTAAATTATTTTATATTCTCAAGTTGCTCTTTAAAGAAGTTCTTCTACTTAAAAAAAAAACTTTAAAAGCCTTGCCAGTAGGTCAGCACGAACGCCAAGGTTTCTTGGCCAGATGTGCCTATGGAGTAAAATATTCAGCTGTGGATTGTGTCCCGACATGAGCTTGCAATTTGCGTTTTATTCTTAACATATGCAAGTGAGTTGTGTCTGATACGAATTGTGAATGCTTCTGATTTCTGCATTCGGTTGATCTATTGCTATTTGTAATCAGGCAACCTATGGATGGCGGGGCAGAAAACACAAGTAGGAATGAGATTTTTTTTTTCCAAAATGCTAGTAAAGTTTATCTTGGAGATAACACTGGATGCAAAGTTTGGTTTAAAAACTGATTGTAATTGATGCTATTCAGGATGATGAATTGATTGTTTCAAGACTTAATGAATAATTTTCATGATACTATGTTGAAAATGAGAATAATAAATAACATAGAAAGCCCTGATAGTCTTACTGGCTGCACTGTATTATCAATAATCAACTTCAGTAAGATTCTATTTGTGTTTTACATAATTCAATAAGAATTTTAATGTTGTTTAGAAACTGCATTTTCAAATGTGTTTTTGTTTTACTTTGTAGGATGGTAGATGTTGGAGGTCAGAGGTCTGAACGAAGGAAGTGGATTCATTGTTTTGAGAATGTCACCTCAATCATTTTCTTAGTTGCACTAAGTGAATATGATCAGGTCCTGGCTGAGTGTGATAATGAGGTAATAGTTTATTAGCAATGGTATAATAAGATTGTCTCAAGGCCCGGATTTTCCTGGAGACTGACTCCATTTTCTACAGCATAGGAGCCCTTGGAAGGTGCAAAAGATGGAGGAAATTATGAAGTAGTTGTCTTGTGCCATTTATTATGCCAGTCCATATTTTTCTGGAACCTTTGTGTCATTGGCCTTACCAAGAAGAGTTAGACATGTATCATAGCTCTGCCCCCAATGGAAAACAATGACGATTGCCATGTTCCTGAATTTGTGCATTTCTATGCCGCTGCCATTTAGTATTAAAAATAATGGCGCTGAGGCAGCAGCATTATACAGACTTTTACAATTTACTTGCTGAATCTGATTTTACTTTTAGATGATGCTGAAAAAAATTTGAACTCTGAAAGGAAAATAATTCTTTGGCAATACAAATAATAATCCGAGTTAAAGATGTCGCAAAGAAAGCTGTTTCAACAAAAGGCCTGGAGCTCAAGCAATAGGTTGATCCTCCATGTTAAAGTAAACTTACATAAAACATTGAGTTGACTTTCATTAGCTGGTGTACCTTTAGAGTCCATATTAAAACTAATTTCAAAGAACATCGTTTAATGACGGTTATTTTTAAATTGAGACTTCAATAGGCCTTACAACTGAAATGAAATGTGCAGTTGACAATGCAAATAATAACGAAGAATGGAATGGAGCACCAGCAAGCCTTAACAGTCTGACTGTTATATTTTTCCTATAATTGAAGCAACGTAATGAAAATTGACATCAAAGTAATTTTTTTAAGTATAAAAAGTGAATAAGGTCCATAAAGGAGTGAGTGTTGCTTAGTACCAGAGAAGGAAGTCGTACCATATTAAATAGCAGACCAAAAAAGACTACGAGGAATACAATGACAGGCTTACAATGCATGAATGTAAGCATACAAAGTGTGGTGAATTAGGTTGGTGAGCTACAGGCACAAATAGCTCTGTGGGAATATGATGTAGAGGCAATGATGGAAACGTGGCTTAAAAATGGGCACTTAATATTCAAGGATACAAAGTGTTCAGAAAAACAGGGAAGAAAGAGAGGTGCGGTGGCAGTATTGATTAGGGAAGACATTGCAGTGTTGGAAAGGGAGGATGTCCTTCAGGGGTCAAAGACAGAATACATTTGGTTAGAGTTGGAAAGAAAAAGGGCATGATCATGATTCTGGGGGAATTCTATAGGCCTCAACAGTGAGAGAGAGCAAATCTGCAGGGAAATCAGGTGTGCAAGAACTAGAGTGGTGATATTGGGGGAAATTAATTACCCAAATTAATTACCCAGGGCGGCACAGTGGCGCAGTGGTTAGCACTGCAGCCTCACAGCTCCAGGGACCCGGGTTCGATTCTGGGTACTGCCTGTGTGGAGTTTGCAAGTTCTCCCTGTGTCTGCGTGGGTTTTCTCCGGGCGCTCCGGTTTCCTCCCACAAGCCAAAAGACTTGCAGGATGGTAGGTAAATTGGCCATTATAAATTGTCACTAGTATAGATAGGTGGTAGGGAAATATAGGGACAGGTGGGGATGTTTGGTAGGAATATGGGATTAGTGTAGGATTAGTATAAATGGGTGGTTGATGGTCGGCACAGACTTGGTGGGCCGAAGGGCCTGTTTCAGTGCTGTATCTCTAATCTAATCTAATCAAATATCAATTGGGATAATGTTAGAATAAAAGTAAAGAGGGGGAGAAATTTCAGAAGCATGTCCTTGACCGGTATGTTCTTGGTCCGACTAGGAAGGAGACTTTAATTATTTCTTACAGGAAGGAGACTTAGCTGGATCTGGTGATGGGGAATTAGTGGACCAAGTAGATCAAGTGTCTGTGGAAGCTTGGGTAAGAGTGATCATTGCATTGTGAGGTTTAGATTAGTAATGGGGAAGAGCAAGGAACAATCTAAAGTAAACTTCAAAATTGGAAGAGGGCTGACTTCAGTGGGATGAGAGGGGATTTAGTTAGGATAAAGTGGCACAAAAGATTGACAGGAAAAACTGTAACAGAACAATGGGTGATCTTTAAGGAGGAGATGGTTCAGGTCAGGTACATTCCACCAACAAGGACAAAATGTAAGGGAACCAAAGCACATTCATAGTAACTACAGGCTGCTGAGTTTAACATCAGTTGTGGGTAAAGTTTTAGAAACAATAATCAGGAAAAAAAAGTCAACAGGCACTTGGAGAGGTTTGAGTTAATTTAGGAGAGCCAGCATGGATTTGTAAAAGGCAGATCAAGCTTGACCAATCTAATTGAATGTTTTGGTGAAGTAACAGAGAAGGTCAATGAAGGGAAAGCAATGGATGTTGTCTATATGGATTTTTTAAAAAGCGTTTGACAAAGTATCACGTAAAAGGCTAGTTAACAAAATTGAGGTTCATGGAATAGGAGGATTAGTGTCAGCTTGGATAAAAAATTGGCTTAAGGGCAGAAAACAGTGAGTTGTGGTAAATGATTGTATTTCAGATTCGTGTTCCCCAAGAGTCAGTGCTAGGACCACTGCTTTTTTGATTTTATATGAATGATTTGGATATTGAAATAGAGTAAAATTTCAAAATTTGCCAATGATGCCAAGCTTGGTGGTGTGACCAACAGTAAGGATGATACCAATCGACTGCAACAGGACATAGGATAGCAGAATGGAGTGACAATTGGCAGGTGGAATTTAATACAGAAAAATGTGAGGTGATGCCTTTTGGCAAAAGGGATAGGGAGAGGCAATATAGACTAACTGGCACAATTCTAAAGAGTGTACAGGGACCAAGGTACTGGGGGTTCACGTGCATAGTTCTTTGAAGGTGGCAGGACATTGTTACGACCAGATGAGAAAGGTGTCCAGGGGTCCCTCTTAGCTTTCACCTGGTCTTACCATAACAGGGTTTAATTTTAAACACACCATGTTGTTAGCTCCCCCTTGGTGAATCCTTGTTCACTACTTACCAATTATAAGGCCAAGAAATCAGCACAAATGGGCCGCCTTAGGTTTAAAGAAAAGTTGAAATTTATTAAACTTAAACTCTAGTTCGGTTGACGCCTATGGATACAGGACGTGCCCACGCTAGCATGCATAGGCGATATATGCATACAAATAGATACAGAAAAGAGCAGAAGAAAAAAATAAAGTGGAAAAGTTTGAGGCAATATCTGAAGAGTTTTTGTTCCAGCTCTTGGAGCTCACTGTCGAGTCCTTGATTATAGGTAAATACTGCTTTTTGTTGGGGCCCAGTATTATTCTTAAACCTTGTTGGCTGTAGGGTATTTCTCTCTCTTGGGGTTCATGTGTCTTCAGAGGCTTTTGAGAAAGATAGGAGCAGACAGGAGAGAGATCTTCTCAGTCCAGGAGCAAAGAGTCTTACTGTTCAAAAGAAAACCCTGGAATGGCTAGTTAGTCATGTGACCAGCTGGACTGACCAGTCCTGGCCTTTGTGGATTGTATCCTCTTTAGCAGGTCCTGGAATGTGCTTCCTCACCTGTTAGTATGAAAATAATTTTTCCGGCTACGGCTGATCTGTTTAACAAGTCATTTCCTTGCTCCAACAACCGTTAAAAATCAATATTCATGACAATATTAATGTGCCTCATTCTTGGCAGGTTGGGGCCTACCATGACAACATTTTGAGAGAGTAGTTCACAAAGTATATGGGATCTTGGACCTTATAAATAAAGGTATTGAGTACAAAAGCAGGGAAGCTATGCTGAACCTTTATAAAGCTCAGCTTAGGCAGAGTATAGTACTAGGGTATTGTGTCCAGTTCTGGTCATCACATTTGGGGGCGGTGGTGTCATAGTGGGACTGTCATTGGACTAGTAATCCAGAGCCCAGATAATTCTCTGAGGACACAGGTTTGAATCCCACCATGGCAGATGGTAAAATTTGAATTCAATTAATAAATCTGGAATTAAAAAGCTAGTCTAATGGTGACCATGAAACTGTTGTTGATTGTTGTAAAAACCCATTTAGTTCACTAATGCCCTTTAGGGAAGGAAATCTGGCTTACGTGTGACTCCAGACCCACAGCAATGTGGTTGACTCGTAAATGCCCTCCAAAATAGCTTAGCAAGCCACTCAGCTCAAGGGCAATTAGGGATGGGCAATAAATGCTGGCCTAGCCAGCGATGCCCACATCCCATAAACAAATAAAAGGAACAATGTGAGGGTCCTTGAGAGGGCGCAGAGGAGATTTGAGAGAGTAGTTCCAGGGATGAGGGATTTTAACCACAAGGTTAGGTTGGAGAAGCTGAGGTGCTTCTTGGAGCAAAGGAGTTTGAGAGGAGATTTGATAGAAGTGTACAAGATTATGACCAGTTAGCGAAGTTAGACGAAAAAAAACCCGCTATTCCCATTAGGTGATGGTAAACAGACTAGGGGTCACAGATTTAAGGTTTTGGGCAAGAGATGCAGAGGGGTTGTGAGGAAGAGCTTTTTTATGCAGCGAGTGGTAAATGACCTGAAACTCGCTGCCTCTGAGGGTGGTGGAAGCAGAGACGATTAATAATTTGAAAAGAATTGGATGGGCAGTTGAAGGAAATAACTTGCAGGGGATAGAGCGGGGGTATGGGACTGACTGGATTGCTCCACAAAGAGCTGGCATGGACTCAATTGGCTGAATGGCCTCCTTCTGTGCCATAATGACTGACTCTTTTTAAACTAAATGATGTTGGCGATCAATTCGGTCAACTTCCAATGTAAAAGTTGTAGATTCTGGTTCTACTTCACTATAATTCTACCTACATGATATTGTTTTAGACAAAGTAGATAGAGAGAGTGTTTCCATTGCTGGAAGGGTTGAGAACCAAAGGACATCAATTTAAGATGATTAGCGCAAGAACCAATGACTGCATGAGGAAAAACTTCTTTATGGATCTGGTTAGGATCTGGAATGTATTGCCTGACCGTGTGATGAAGGCAGATTCATTCGTGGCTCTCAAAAGGGAATTGGGTTAGCACCTTAATTTTTTTTTAAAAAGAGCACAGCTGTGGGAAAGGGCTGGGGAGTGGGACTAGCTGAGTTGCTCTTGCAGAGAGCAGGCATTGACACAATAGGCTGAATGGCCACCTTCTATGCTGTAACCATTCTATGGTTCCAAAATCAAAGTGTCTATCATTGGTTCTCTTCTATAAAACAAAATCCATTTATTGTCATATGGCTGCGCTACTTCTGACTTATTACTAGCCTAGCTGTGGCATATTCAAATCCATTTTCCATAAACTTTGACATCAATTCACTTTTGGATGATTGGAGTGCATCACCAGAGTTGTCGAGGTGGAAAAATCTGGGCCAATAAGAATGCCTCAATTTATAAAAACTTCTCAGAAATAATACTATTTAGTACAGGCTACTCTGTAAAATTGAGTTTTTGTAAGCAAGCAAACTGGGTAGAGTTCAGGCCTAATAAAGAATCAACTTTCCAAGATATCTTTGGGATGCTCAGAAACAAAGATACAGTGGGGAAGGTTTCCTCTGTTGACTACCTGCTGTTGTATCCCCCTGTAATGTCAGTTCAGTATTGAAGTGCTTTATGTTTTCCTTTTAGAATCGAATGGAGGAGAGCAAGGCACTATTTAAGACGATTATCACCTATCCCTGGTTTCACAGCTCCTCAGTCATTCTCTTTTTAAACAAGAAGGATCTTCTGGAAGAAAAAATCATGTATTCTCATCTAGTTGATTATTTCCCAGAATACAATGGTGAGTGTTTTATGGTAATTTGATCCATTTAGAGTAGTATTTGAGCACATTTCGTACTGGCTAAATGGGTCTTATTTTGGTTTAGAAATGAAATAATTTAAAAATGAAATTGTCTGGGTAGGAAAACAATGGTGTGTTGAGATTAATGGAAATAAATATATTTATTCCCACAATACTTGTATGTACACAAGCTGTGGTTCTCTATCTGTTCGTAACCACAAACATAATAGTCGTGTCATGAAAACATGTTATGCCAAAGGATGATTTTTAATCCATCAGTTGGAAACCTAAAATAAACGTTAAAAAGGAAGCAGGAAACAAAGAACTTAAATTAAACTTTTAAAACTAAAGCAGCTGAGATGGCCACCACAATTTGCATTGAAATACTCTACACACCAAGGTATCGAGGTGGAGATACATGTTCTGAGTATCCCTCATCCAGAACAATGGCTTGAGCAGTTTGAAATGAGCTACCTGGTATCGCCTTCATTAGCAAGACATCCAAAGCCATCTCGGAGCATTAACACTGGTGGAGACAAAACCCTGAAGGGGTAAACACTGAAACAGTGAGATCCCAGAGAGATTGGAATTCTTAGACGTGGATCTCATTAACGTGCAAAAGAGAATACACTGGAACAATCATTTAACAGTCTCTCCATCTATGTGATAATTTACAGTTTCTTTTGCCTACAACAGACAAGCATCTGCTTTTAACCAGTGCAACACCCAAGTGGGGGTCAGTCTTTCTGTCTCTCTCCAGGCAACACTGTAAATTTTGAACCCTGCCTTTTTGCTGCAAAACATCCAAGTCTATCATTGCTGCAGACAGAGATTCCGGAGAGAGAGCCATCTACATCACTGTCTCCAAGAAAACCCTGAACCAGGTGACCACATCTATTAGCCAGCAACTTCAGGACCACGAGTTCAGCCAGAAGACAACAGAATTACCAGACTCCACAGACTGTATTGCTTGTGGGCCAGGAGGAGCAGGAGTATTTCCTAAAGGCCCAATAAGCTACCCAGTAAACCCCCCACCACGATCTCTGTCATTCCTCCAATACACCTATCTGCTTTTGTCAGCTTCGGCCTTGTAAAGCAGGCTTACTACCCAAAAGATCTCATGCCTGTTAATTAGGGTGCCTGTGGGTGGGAATCCCACAGAGAATTTTAAAGGAGCCTAGCAATTAAATTCTGCAGGGCATTTGAGAAACCTGTTCTTCCCCGATCTCTCAACAGCCTCCCTGCACAGAACTCTCCTCTAGGCTAAAATCCAGGCCATAACTTCAAGTATTTTCTCTCTATTGAATGGGTTCTGAAACTTTATCAACAGTGCTTCATAGCATTATGATTTCCTTGGGCATTTCTGAATTCATTCCATCTGATCCTGATTTCCCTATAGGCCATTTTTGCAGTGCCAATCTTGGTGAGCTGGGAGGGGTTGTAGTACAGAAGAGGTTATAGAGGTGAGGAGCAAGGCCATGGAGGATCATAGAATGGGTACAGCACAGAAGGAGGCCATCCAGCTGGGCATGTGTATACAGGCTTTCTGCCAGAGCAAATTAGCTAGCTGTGCTCCCAGTCCTTTCCCCGTAACCCTTCGTTTTCCTTTTCTCTTCAGGTGCTTATCCCAAAACACAAGGATGAAAGTGGTGTATTCAAGATGTTAGGGCATTGGGAGCAAGGACAGCAGAGATGGGCGAGCGGGACTTTGGTGCAGAATAGGGCGTGGGAAGTTTTGGATGAGCTGAAGTTTGCGGCGCTTAGAAGATGAAAGACTGGGCAGTGGCGCATTGTAGTATTTGGGACTTGATGCGACAAAGACATGATGCCATAGGGACAGAGGTGATAGTATGATGGTGAAAATGGGCAGCCCTTGTGAGAATGTCATAGAGTTATACAGCACAGAAACAGGCCCTTTGGCCCATTGTGTCTGTGCCGGTTATCAAACACCTATCTATTCTAATCCCATTTTCCAGCACTTGGCATGTAGGCTTGTATGCTATGGCATTTCAAGTGATCATCTAAATACTTATTAAATGTTGAGGGTTCCTGCCTCCACCACCTCTTCAGGCAGTGTGTTCCAGATTCCAACCACCCTCTGGGTGAAAGCATTTTTCCTCCAAATCCCCTCGAAACCTCCTGCCCCTTACCTTAACTCTATGCCCCTGGTTATTGATCCCTCCGCTAAGGGAAAAAGCTTCTTCCTATCCATCCTATCAACGCTCCTCATAATTTTGTACACCTTCATCAGGTTCCCCTCAGCCTTCTCTGCTCTAAGGAAAACAACTCTAGCCTATCCAGTCTCTCTTCATAGCTGAAATGCTCCAGCCCAGGCAACATCCTGGTGAATCTCCACTGCACTCTTCGGTGCAATCATCATCTTCTTCTTTGGCCTCCTTGTCTCGGGAGACAATGGGTAAACGCCTGGAGGTGGTCAGTGGTTTGTGGAGCAGCGCCAGGAGTGGCTATAAAGGCCAATACTAGAGTGACAGACTCTTCCACAGGTGCTGCAGAAAAAATTGGTTGTCGGGGCTGTTACACAGTTGTGCTTCTGTCTTTTTTCCTGCCAACTGCTAAGTCTCTTTGACTCGCCACACTTTAGCCCCACCCTTATGACTGCCCGCCAGCTCTGGCGATCGCTGGCAACTGACTCCCACGACTTGTGATCAGTGTCACAGGACTTCATGTCGTGTTTGCAGACGTCTTTAAAGCGGAGACATGGACGGCTAGTAGGTCTGATACCAGTGGCGAGCTCGCTGTACAATGTGTCCTTGGGGATCCTGCCATCTTCCATGCGGCTCACATGGCCAAGCCATCTCAAGCGCCGCTGACTCAGTAGTGTGTATAAGCTGGGGATGTTTGCCGACTCGAGGACTACTGTGTTGGAGATGCGGTCCTGCCACCTGATGCCAAGGATTCTCCGGAGGCAGCAAAGATGGAATGAATTGAGACGTCACTTTTGGCTGACATACGTTGTCCAGGCCTTGCTGCCGTAGAGCAAGGTACTGAGGACACAGGCTTGATACACTCGGACTTTTGTGTTCCGTGTCAGTGAGCCATTTTCCCACGCTCTCTTGGCCAGTCTGGACATAGCAGTGGAAGCCTTTCCCATGCGCTTGTTGATTTCTGCATCGAGAGACAGGTTACTGGTGATAGTTGAGCCTAGGTAGGTGAACTCTTGAACCACTTCCAGAGCGTGGTCGCCGATATTGACGGATGGAGCATTTCTGACGTCCTGTCCCATGATGTTCGTTTTCTTGAGGCTGATGGTTAGGCCAAATTCGTTGCAGGCAGCCGCAAACCTGTCGATGAGACTCTGCAGACACTCTTCAGTGTGAGATGTTAAAGAAGCATCGTCAGCAAAGAGGAGTTCCCTGATGAGGACTTTCCGTACTTTGGTCTTCGCTCTTAGGCGGGCAAGGTTGAACAACCTGCCACCTGATCTTGTGTGGAGGAAAATTCCTTCTTCTGAAGACTTGAATGCGTGAGAGAGCAGCAGGGAGAAGAAAATCCCAAACGGTGTAGGTGCGAGAACACAGCCCTGTTTCACGCCACTCAGGATAGGAAAGGGGTCTGATGAGGCGCTGCTATGCTGAATTGTGCCTTTCATATTGTCATGGAATGAGGTGATGATACTTAGTAGCTTTGGTGGACATCCGATCTTTTCTAGTAGTCTGAAGAGATCACGTCTGCTGACGAGGTCAAAGGCTTTGGTGAGATCAATGAAAACAACGTAGAGGGGCATCTGTTGTTCGCGGCATTTCTCCTGTAGCTGACGAAGGGAGAACAGCATGTCAATGTTCGATCTCTCTTCACGAAAGCCACACTGTGCCTCAGGGTAGACACGCTCGGCCAGCTTCTGGAGCCTGTTTAAAGCGACTCGAGCGAAGACTTTCCCCACTATGCTGAGCAGGAAGATTCCACGGTAGTTGTTGCAGTCACCACGGTCACCTTTGTTTTTATAGAGGGTGATGATATTGGCATGTGGTACTGCTCCCTCGTCCCAGCACAGGCAAAGCAGTTCGTAGAGTGCTGAGAGTATGGCAGGCTTAGCACTCTTGATTATTTCAGGGGTAATGCTGTCCTTCCCAGGGGCTTTTCCGCTGGCTAGAGAATCAATGGCATCACTGAGTTCCGATTTTGTTGGCTGTACGTCCTGCTCATCTATGACTGGCAGAGACTGGGCTGCATTGAGGGCGGTCTCAGTGCAATCACATCCTTCCTATAGTGTGGTGACCAGAACTGTACACAGCTGTGGCCTAACTAGCATTTTATACAGCTCCATCATAACCTCCCTGCTCTTATATTCTATGCTTCGGCTAATAAAAGCAAGCATCCCATATGCCTTCCTAACCACTTTATCTACCTGTGTTGTTGCCTTCAGTGATCTATGGACAAGTATGCCAAGGTTCCTCTGACCCTCTGTACTTCCTGGGGTCCTACCATCCATTGTATATCCCCTTGCTTTGTTAGTCCTCCCAAAATGCATCACCTCACACTTTTCAGGATTAAATTCCATTTGCCACTGCTCTACCCATCTTACCAGCCCATCTATATCGTCCTGTAATCTAATGCTTTCCTGCTCACTATTTACGACACCACCAATTTTCATGTCATCTGCAAACTTACATATACCTCCTATATTCACGTCTAAATCATTAATGTACACTACAATCAGCAAGGGTCCCAGCACCGATCCCTGCGGTACACCACTGAACACAGGCTTCTACTCGCAAAAACAACCCTCGACCATCGCCCACTGCCTCCTGCCACTAAGCCAATTTTGGATCCAATATGCCAAATTGCCCTGGATCCCATGGGCTCTTACCTTCTTAACCAATCTCCCATGCGGGACCTTATCAGAAGCCTTATTGAAGTCCATGTAGACTACATCAACTGCTTTACCCTCAACTACACATCTAGTCACTTCCTCGAAAAAGTTAATCAAGTTTGTTGGACGCAATCTCCCCCTGACAAAGCCATGCTGACTATCCCTGATTAATCCCAAGTGGAGATGAATCCTGTCCCTCAGAATTTTTTCCAATAGTTTCCCTACCACTGATGTTAGACTCGCTGGCCTGTAATTACCTGGTTTATCCCTGCTACCCTTCTTGAATAATGGTACCACATTTGCTGTCCTCCAGTCCTCTGGTACCTCTCCTGTGGCCAGAGAGGATTTGAAAATTTGTGTCAGAGCCCCTGCTATCTCCTCCCTTGCCTCACATAGCAGCCTGGGATACATCTCATCTGGGCCTGAGGATTTATCCACTTTAAAGTCTGCTAAGACAGCTAATACTTCCTCCCTTTCAAAGCTAATATGTTCGAGTCTATCACAAGCCCCCTCCCTGATCTCTACGCCTACATCGTCCGTCTCCATAGTGAACACAGATGAAAAGTAATTATTTAAAACCTCACCTATGACCTCCGGCTCCACACACAGACTGCCACTTTGGTCCCTAATGGGCCCTACTCTTTCCCTGGTTATCCTCTTGCACTTAATATACTTATAAAACACCTTGGGATTTTCCTTTATCTTGCCCGCAGTGTTTTTTCATGTCCCCCCCCGGCCCTTTCCCCTTTCACTCTCCTAATTACTTTTAAAGTACCCCCTACACTTTCTATACTCCTCTAGGGCCTCCGCTGTTTGCAACGCTTTTGAATCTGCCATAAGCCTCCTTTTTTTCCCTTATCCCATCCTCTATATCCCTTGACATCCAGGGTTCCCTGGACTTGTTGGTCCTACTCTTCACCTTTATGGGAACATGTTGGCCCTGAGCGCTCACTATTTCCATTTTGAATGACTCCCACTGGACTTTCCTACAAGTAGCTGCTCCCAGTCCACTTTGGCCAGATCCTGTTTTATCATATTGAAATCGGCCTTCCCCCAATTCAGTACTTTTATTTCCGGTCTCTCTTTGTCCTTTTCCATAACTACCTTAAATCTTAGAGGATATGGGTTTGGAATTTCAGTTCAGAATAGAATGCTGAGATTGCTTCAGCCTGAGATGGTGGCTGATCAGGGTATGGATTGTTTTGGTGGGGACCAAAGATCTTTGCAGTTTTTAACTGGAGGAAGATTGAGAGATGGTTCCAGTTGAATAATGCCATTCAGCCCGTCTAAATTCATCCAAACAGAAACTTCCTTAATTTCCTTCATTGTAGCGTTGTTATTTTCTAAATGATTCCAGGACTTTTCCTCTGCACTATATCTAGAAGTTTGTTCTATCTGTTGATCACTGTGTGAAGAATTTCCTGATATCTGCTTACTACTTTTACTACTTTGAATCAATGTCCCATTGTCATGCTCTCCCAATTTAATAAGTATATTCTTGATTTACTTTTTACACACTATTAAATATTCAAGATTACCTCACAGATGCCCCTGTTCCAGGTTGAAAAGTCCAATTTCTCCAGTATTTCCTCATAACTTAGATATTTGACACCAGCAATTAACCTTGTGGTTCTTCTCTACTCCAATGCTTGACTGTCTCACTTGTGCCTTGCCAACCAGAACTGGACAAGTTACTCAATGTGCGGTCTGATGGTTACTGTATGTTTCATTATGACTTTCTCTGACTTGTATTGTTTGTACAATGCAGTTCAACATTCTGTTGGCTTTGTTGGCCTTGTTGATTGTTGCTCTACATTAGTTGGGCATGTTTCTTCTTGTATCTAGTAGGATATCTTTGTTTCATTTTCATGCTTAGCTTTTGAATTTGCATTGAGGCAGTAAATGTTGCCAATTTTCTTACCTACATGCAGTACTTTGCATGCGTTTACATTAAATTTTGTATGACATTCTTTTGCCCACGTATGTACTTTATACAACTCATTCTGTAATTTGAGTTACTGCTTGATTCATTAATGCTTCAATAACATGTTTCATAGATTTTGATTAGTGTAATTCCAATGCATTTTAGGTCCTCAACAAGATGCCAAGGCTGCTCGTGATTTCATTTTGAAGACCTATCAAAATCAGAATCCAGACAAAGAAAAGGTCATCTACCCTCACTTCACATGTGCCACAGATACAGAGAATATACGGTTTGTCTTTGCCGCTGTCAAGGACACCATCCTACAATTAAACCTGAAGGAATTTAACCTGGTATAAAGGATAGACTGATAGCAACAACCCACTTCACATCACACTATACTTTTTGTAAAGCTGTATATTTTCACTTGCCAGTTCAAAGTTGTACTTGGTACCTGTAAACTACTTTTACAAACTTGCAACCAGGTTACCAGTTCTACAAAAGAACTTGGTGATGGTACATATACATCACTTCTGGTTACTCATTTGTATTCTGTTCAGAATTTTTCATTCACTTAGAATTCTTCCATTTGCAGAAAAAAAAGTTGTGTTGGCAATATTCAACACATTTCTGAGGGGAGCAAAGGAGTCAAATAGAGTTGTTTATAGCTTTATTAACTACAGTTGTTTAAAAAAGTGCCAGGAAATGGGTCGTATTGAAATGGGCCTAAATATGTTTTCCAAAGGTGATTGTTTTACAATTTTTGTAACAGTAAGAATGCACCCAACTTTAGTTTTACATATCTCACTGTGTCAAAAAATATATTGTGACATTCCTGGAGTCCAGAGGTTTACTGAATGCAACCGATTACCTAAAATAAAAGGTATAAAAATAAAACTTTATTTTATAGTTCCCATTATGACTACTGGCTAGGTTACATTTAGCGTATGAAGGTATTTTAATTATGAATAACCTATTTAAAGAGAGCTCTGTAAATGATCGGTGTACAAAACAAATACTTTGACCTTTTGAGTTTTTCTAGTTTTATCCAATCAATCCATGTTTAGAATCATAGTGTAGATTAAACCTAAGGTGCCAGCAATATTTCAAATGCTAACAACATAAATTATTGCTGCCATGAAAGGCAGTGTACAATGAGCATCTTAAGAATTTTGAATGTAAAATGCTAAATTTAATAAATTTAGACAAAAAGGAAGGTGATTTTAAATGAGTGTTTAGCACAAAAGGGTTAGAATGGTCTTGTTGAACTAGTGTAAAATTTTTTTAATTGAGCCACTAAATGATGAGATTCTCTTTTATATGAAGAGCAATGACAAATGTACAAGCTTAGATTGTGGAAGATTTCAAATCCCTGTCTGTAAGGATGAATGCACCTTCACATACTAAAGAGTTGCAATAGATGGAACTGCTTAATGGGATTTTTTGTTCTACCACCAACATATAGGATTTACACATAGGTACATCAAGTTAAAATGCTTACAAGCCACTGTAAATATGTATCCTATATATATTGCATCTTTTCTAGCTTTGAAAATTATTTATCTTGGCCAAATAGGAATAATTGTTAAAATAATATACCATCAGTAATTGTAAAAGAATGTACAGGCGTTACCACATTTTATGAGAGCTAGATAGATAAAAATCTTACTGTTCTTTGAAATTCGGAGATATAATTTGTAATGCACAATTGTCATTTAATCTCATTTTGATTTTTAAAATTTCCTTCACTGCTATATTTCATAATGAACAGGTATGTTAGAGATTACTGTAATTTTACAGGTTCAACACTGTCCTAACTTTTTATTTGGATTTTTACATTTTATGCAATATGTGGTGAATGTTAAGATACTGTGCCTTTGAATTTGGCCATCAGATGTATAAAGAGGCTTGCTTTTGCTATGTTATCCCATATGAATATGAGAGAAGTGAAGTCAGTCAGTCTGCAGCGTTAGTTTCTTCTGTCTTTAATGCTTTTTTATTATGCTCCTTCATTGAATGAATCAGAGGCCAAGGTGCATGAAAGCTGCAGAATCCTTTGTGGGGCCAATGTAGTCTAGGATTCTAGGTCAAAACAATCAAGTTTGTGCTAGTTTTTTTTTAAATAGAATTCTTCATTTTACAAGATATCTAAATGAAGCCAAATTTAGGGCACCGGGGCCTGAATATTAATGGAGGTGGGTAACGTAGGGGGGCGGGGGTGGAGAAATCTGGGTTTCCTCACATACTGTTCAGTTTTAACTGCACAGTATGCATTATTTGCCCCTGACAAGCTCCCTGCTTAGAAGTCAGCCTGATTGACAGGCTTGGCTTCAAGTGGGGAGCAGGTGGCAGGATCAGATTGGTCAGATCCCTGACCCTGGGGGATGAGGAGGGTGGAACTAATCCCCGAGACCTTTGTATGGAGGGGTGGAGGGCTTCTGATTGGGGAGGAGTTGGGGAGAAGCAGTCCAGCTCCTCCTGGCTCACTAATAGTGCTGTTAACTGCTTACCTTCTTCCTGAGGCTTAGGAAAACTGGTCGCCTAATGTAAAACCTGTAAAGCAGGTTAAATCAGGGGCTGCCAGCCTCATTAAAATATTTAGATTGCCAACCAACATCCAGGGAGCAGGTTGGATGCTTACCCCTTGTCTTGTCTCTATAAAAACCCAGAAGTTTTGGTGGGGGGGGGGGGGGGGGGGGGTGTTGGATTTGGGGTTCAAATTTTTAACACTTTCATCCCACCATCTGCTCCCAACCCACCTGTTTGTATGTGCTCAAACCTCCCCCAGAATAATAGCAGTGTCAGCAGTGAAAACAAAAGTTTCCAAGTTCAATGTGCTGTCAGAACAAAGTTAAACTGAACTAAGGCCAACTCCTGCATCCTTAATGGCACCAAAATTGAATTCAATTAAGGGAGTTATTTATCATAGTTCTTTGTAATAGAAATTAGAATTAAGAGACCTTGTTGGGGGAGGTGGGAGGAGTGCTGTTAGCACAAGGTGACCAGTCCCAATCTTACAAGGAGCAGATAATGCAAGTGTGTCCCACATATAATATAGTATAACAAACTGCTCATTGATGTGAATAACCATTTAAGTCACTACTTTTTTTTTGTACAGTGAAATCTGCATTATCCTTTCTGAAATATATTTCAATACATGTGAAAGAACATAGTATCTTTGAATCTCAAAACCTTATTATTCTACTTGGAGCCTTGTGCCTGGAGTAAACTGACTATTTTCACTGACAACAGAATTCCACAAGTCCTTTTCCTTGGGTGAAAGATGATTGTATGTCTCCCTTGGTGTTTGAGTTCTGGCTCTATTGAATTTGAATTCATACAACTTCACTGGGGTTTGTATTAAATCATTTTGCAATGCATATTTGTGTCAACATGTTATGCTGTGTGTGCTGTGATTGTCAAGAATTCTTTGCACTCAGAAAACCACTCAACTGAAGCAGGAATTTCTAATTTTGCTAGTAAAACTCATTTTACAATCTGGGAATCAAAATTATTTCATTTGGATATATAATTTTATTTTGGCAGATGTAAATTTAAAGTATCGCTTTAAAAGTTGAGCAATGGGTGCAGGGAAAATACTTGCCAAATGCTGTGTTTTCAGAAGGTGCTAAAATAGACAGCAGAAGGATGAAATCTGAAATACATGCAGTTTTAGTATCCTTATTTCAGCTACATGGCATTCAAATATAATTTAGTTCATCTTTTAAAATTAGCCAAATATGTATATTTCACCTTTTAGATTCTATAATTTACAAATGCTAATATCTGACAGACTACAGATTGTTAGGATTCTTTTAAAGTTTTTCACTGGTCAATAATTAACTGATCTGTACTTTGAAGCTAAAGATGTTTCATATTTGATGCTGCTGTTTTAATCTGAAATTAAACACAAACTTGGTTCTTATGTTTCATTTCATCCTTAGCTTTAAGACTTTCCAGCAAAACAATCTGCCAATTATTTGGAAAATAACCATGAAATGAGCTTACTGTTAATTTACAAACTTGTGCTTTGTGACTTCCATAGAAGCAAGACATTGCCTTCTATTTAATTGATGCAATAGAATACATTATTTAAACAGTAAATAATGTATGTAGTTTACAAGCACTATTTTGGGGGAAACAAATTTTTCAAATGGAACCAAGTGTATAATCCTCCACCATTGGATTTTGGAACTGTAGGAAATCCAGTTGTGATCTTGAATGCATATTATACTAGTAAGAAAGAACTGGTAACTAGCAAGTATCAGAAGATATAAAGATCAATGTAAATGTAATTCTGTGGTTTGCTCAAAGAATTTGCTGGTTGGTAAATGAACAAGTATTAGTTAGCACCTGTCCAACTTTCTGGCCGGGTTGTCGTAACAAATTACAGTAGCTTCTCCTGTGATTTTTGAAACTGCACCAAACATAGGACCTTAGTGTCATTCTTGAGGATCTTGCTGCTTGACATCCTCTTCATAATGAGTTGCTTTAAGTGACTTGATTAGGGTCTTTTATCTGTTCTAACAGGGACCTTGCATAAATCCATAAACTCAGGATCAGCTTCTGAGACACACTTGCCTGAGTGAGTGCTGAATCACCTGGAGTAGTGCTATTTATTAACAAAGTGGTGGTTTAATAACCAAATGCATGTGTGTATTTTACTGATGCTGGGGACTGTGTTTAAAAAAAAAAATACATGATTCAGCCAAAATGAAAAACTTTGGGCAATTGATTACTCAAGTGCCATGGCCCTGTTAGCTAGTGAGGATTGGATTTTTGTTTTCTTCACCAACAGCCATTAAGCTATGGCACAAAATGCCTTTTCCAACTAGAAAAGCTGTTGGAACATAGTCTGCCACGTGTTCCCAGTTATTCACATTATTCTAGTCCAAGGACAAATTGAGGATGCAGGTCTCCACTGCAATGATTTTAGGCAGAAAAATGCTGATGACGGAATCTGTTTTAAGTTTCATTTTTCTTGGGTAATGTGATGTGTGAAATAATGTTGAAGAACATAAAAGTGTGTTTTAAAGTGTTTTCTCCAGTATTGAGACAAGAGCATATCCTTCATAGGGTACAGTGGTAAAGGGGTATCGACTTGTAGTTTTAGGGCCTTTGCATAAACTTATTTACTTCCCTCTATTGGCAGAGGGTAGTTTGTTTTTCTCAATGTGGATGAGGTCTCTTCACACCTTAAATGTTACTGGGTGAGGGGAAATTGCTGATTCAAACCAGTGCTTATAAACTTATATCTCAAGTTTCCTATGCTACATAAGTGTGTACCCAACTACACAAAATTATTCAAATACTAATAAAAGGTCATCAATCTGAAACGTTAGTTCTGTTTCACTGTCCATCAGGTCTAAAAGCATCTGCGAACACTTCCAGTATTTCCTGTTTTAAATACAAAAAAATTATGTCTAAAATCCACCACAAATTTGTTTGGACGTTCAAGGACAATTAATTTAATTACACTCAAGGTGCTGTACCATCCACAAAAAGCATTTTCTAAGGGCAGGGTCAGTGTGAATTTTGACATGAGTTCTCCAACTCATTCACTGTAACTTGGCTGGAAGAGTCACCCAAACCCTAAAAAGAATCGGAACAGCATTTACATCCCCCACCCCTGAAGTTATAGTGGCAGAATGGGAGAACCCTGTGGAAATTTGCCCCATAACATCCAGATGTGTTGATGCTTTGTAATTGTCCTGAAGTATTTAATGGCTTAAGCATAATGAACATATACAACATTCCATCACATCAGATGATCATGCAGATTACATTGCAGTATACTATTCAACAATTTGCATTTGTTGTACATGTAACAAAAAATACTGCACTGCAGGCATCCACAGTGCAGTACAAAGTGAAAAAAAAAGCATAGAGCAATGTTAAAACAAAAGAGGCAGCTCTTGACAAATAAAACATTACTGAATTTTTTCAGCTGATGGTTTAAAATTTACTCTGTTACAAATTTGCACTAAGTTTTATCGAGTGTTAGGATGCTAGAGCGAGTATAGGGAAGGTTGACATTTATGCTCCCATAGATTGGATAGTACAAATAAAATAGTTACAGGCCTTTGTTCCTCTTCCTAGTTACAGAATTCACACAAATTGCCCAAATTGACACACCTGCCTCCAGCAAGCTATAGTTCAAAGTTTTTTTTTTGGGGGGGGGGGAGGAGGGTCAATTTTATGTATTTTTTAATTGGTGAGTGTTGACTAATCAAACAAACCAGGTCAAAAAATACAAAAATCCTTCTCTGCATCAGCTCTACCAACACCCTAAAAAATAACCATTTCTGTTTTCAGATAATCATCGACTTTCTATGTAATTTCAGTATTTTGCATTTTTTTTTATCTTGCCATGCAAATAAAGCAAATCTGTAGTTATTTTAACCATCCCTTTTATTAAACTATGCTGAAGCAAATGTGCTAGAACAGTTACAGAAAAGTTGTGTGTATTGCTGCATATTTTCAAGGCCATGACTTGCATAACTATAGTATGAAATACATTGGGCTATGTAGTGTCTTATTAGGAAGCAGCAACATTAGCCAAACATCGATTCATGTAAAATTTCTTTCAAAATAAAGCTAGCAAATTCAATTCATATGCCAATATTATCAAATGAGAGCCTTGTGGTGCACATAATTCTAGTACCAGGTTTATATCCAAATAGGTCTACAAGTTATTACTTATCAATATGCCAACCTATAATTCTATGTTTTGAGTAAAATTTGAATAAGATCCTTTCCTTGAAGGGGTATTAGCAAGATTATGCAAGTGAGGTGGTAGTCAATAATTTTAAGGACTTTAACAATGTGAAATTCAGAAGGCTGTGGAATTTCAAATGATACTAAGATTTTTACCTCTGCTTTTACTCTTTTAGTACTTATGCAGTGAAGGATTTATTGAAAAAAGTCTGCTATATTTCAACATATACTTCATAAGAAATTTGAGAACACAACTATTATTTTTAGTATTAAAATGATTTCCCCCCCTCCAAACCTGCCCTTGAATCTTACCATTTTTCATGGTCAGCTATTCCTTTGGAAGTAAAATGGCATAGTTAGTGCATAAGCTTTAACAACTACCTACAACGCATCTCAATTAAAAAGCACAATATAAATTCTTGTCAGTGAACATAAAGTAAACTTTTCTGACAATATAGTACATCTACATAATAAAACATTTGTTTGTACAAAATTGCATATCAACATTATATTATTAAAAGCAGGAAATTAAAACCAGTTAGCTGTGAGCACGATCAGTTATAAAGTAAAGATTCATTATGGTGAATAGATAGACTAATAATTTGTAGGGTATGATTAAATTCAAATCCTCTTGAACAGTATACATAACACTTATTGTTAAGAGAAAACACTTCTGGATGGATTCAACAACATGTGTATTTCAGGAACGACACTGGTATTGAACAAGTGTAAAATATGTGTGACTTGGAGCATGCAGAGTTTGAAATATCCAGCAGTTAACTTTTTTATTAAAGTTTGTAAATAAAGCCCAGTTGTCAAATCCATCATGATAAAAATCATAAAAGTAGAACCTTTAACCACCACCTCCAAGCCACACACCATCCTGATGTGGAACTATATTGCCATTCCTTCACTGTCACAGGGTCAAAAGGCTGGAACACCCTTCCTAATAGCACTCTAGGTGTACTTACGCCCCAAGGACTGCAGCGGTTCAAGAAGGCAGCTCACCACCACCTTCTCAAGGGCAATTAGGGATGGGCAATAAATGCTGGCCTAGCCAGTGATGCCCACATCCCATGAACAAATTTGAAAAAAAAGTTTGCCTGAATCACTTCGGACCACATAATTGTTTAAATTTCATTGCATTAAGTTTGCATAAAAGTGGATTTGACTGCACATTACTTCAGCACAGAACCTCAAACATCTTGTTACATAACATTTTAATTTACTGATGAGCATGATTAAGTATTTACAAAAATGCACTAGGTTATGTATATTCACATCTACAATGCATAATCAGAATGTGAATCTTTGAAAAGATGTTGGAATATAATTAGAGAGGATCTTGTGCACGTGCTCTACATTTCAACGAGAGAGGGTCTTTTGTATTTGATTAACCACTGTGCTGACATTCTAATTCTTTCCAGTCTGTCAATGCAGTAAACAAAGAAGTGCTTCAGGAAGTGGCTTCCTAATGTTCCAATACACTAATGTGTAATTTTCTTGAAAAAAAAGTGGTTTAAAAAAACCACAAAAAGCAAACTATTTAAAGAAATGTTAAACATCTGGATATTTCAAGTTGACTTGGTGAGTCACTGCACATACCCAAGAGCACTGCAGCAGAGAAAGGTATTGGCACATCTGTATGGCATTTGGTAGAATGGTGCTTTCCATTGGGAAAGCCCTTATTTAGCCATGAGCATTAAACACCATTAGGCCAAATAAAGTTATTCAATACAAGTGAAGTTTCTATTTTACACTATAGTCTAACACCTGCTAAAAATGCAGAACTGCTGAGTCATCACCATTGGAATAGACCAAAAACCAATACAATAGTAGTTTTCATATGGTTGAGATGCAATTTTAAATTTCTATTTAAATTCATTAAAATGAATAGGGTAATTAAAGTATCCATGATTATAAATCAAAACAAATTTAGAATCCCCATACTGGTGAATACATTTCTATAGAGGTATGAAGTTCTGTTCATGTGAATTCATTTAGTAATAGAAAATCCAGTTAGTACACATGATGGTTTTATGAAATTCGTAACACTTCTTGTATCATTCATATCTTTGGATGATCATGTGCTCCATCTTCCAGAAGTTGGAGTTTTGACAGAATCCACTGGGAATACAAAATATGTTATGATATATATTTATTAAAAAATTTAAATTCATGCATATATTTTGTCAATACTATTTGAGCATAAACTGCTGTTACTTTGTTTTCAAATCCCTTCATGGCCTCAACCCTCCCTATCTCTGTAATCTCCCAACACCAGAACCCTCAGATAGCTCTGCTCCTCTAATTTCAGCCTCGTGAACATGCCCAATTTTAATTGTTCCACCATTGGTGGTCAGATCTTCAGCTACCAAGGCCCTAAACACTAGAATTCCCTCCCTAAATCTTTCTACCTCTTTTTCCTCACCACTATTGTGACTTGGAACTATATTGCCATTCCTTCACTGTTGCTGGGTCAAAATCCTGGAATTTTCTCCCTAACAGCACTGTGGGTGTACCTACACCACCCAGACTGCAGCAGTTGAAGGCCACAGCTCACTACCACCACCTTCTCAAGGGCAATTAGGGATGGGCAATAAATGTTGGCCTTGCCAGCAATGCCCACATACCATGAATAAATAAAAACAATATTCTAGCAAATCTCTGCTGTACTGTATTTACGACCTTGACATCCTTCCTATAGTGTGGTACACAAACTCAGACACAATACTCCAGCTGAGGCTTAACCAATGATGTATAAAGGTTTAGTATAACCTTGCTTTTGTACTGCATGCCTCCATTTATAAAACCATGGGTCCTGTATCCTTAAACAACTTATCCCATCACCTTCCATGATTTGTGTATGCTCTCTATCCAGGTCTCTCTATTCTCACATTGCCTTTAAAATTGTAATATTTTAGCTAATATTGCCTCTCCTCATTCTTGCTTCCAAAATGTGAAATAATGACATTACAAAGCTGGCTAACTAAGATTCAATTTGAGGTTATTTATTCACCATCAGAAAATCAGACACTAGGGTAGCTATAGTGTTCCCTTCAGCTTGATAACTCCCAACTTTAAACTCTCAAGATTTAATTGGCACTTGCAGTCAGGTTACACTGTGGAGAGAAGATTCCCAGTTACAGACGAGGCACCAGCGAAAGAGCAGCACAGAAAAAAGCCAAATCGGAAGTGGAGGAAATGGTTGATGTGCTTACAAATCACTGATTTTAATATAGTTTGTTCCTTCAAGAATGAATGAGTAATGATCCAAATGGTGTACAGCTATATTAAACAGGAAGCATCAATACCTTTGCATCATCTTCAGTCTTGAAATTCACAATTTTTCCATATTCTTTTGCATGGAATACAGACTTGACACGTTCCTTTAAGAAAATATAGAGAATGTTAGTTGAGGAAAGTACATCGCTCAATGCAAACTTGCACTTTTTTTTAACCAAATTGCCTATAAAACTTGACAACAATCTACTTATTTAGCACCTTTAACATCATAAAACATCCTAAAGCACTTCATAGGAGTGTAATCAGGCAAAAGTGACACCACCCAAAGGAAATATTGGGATAAACGACTAACAGCTTGCTGAAAGGAGGGGCAGGGAGGGTTGCAGGGTTTGGTTTGGGTGAGGTGGTCGTTGTTTGGGAGAAGCAGCAAGGTTTGGAAAGGTTTAGAGCCTAAACAACTAAAGGTTTCAAGAGTTCTCAGAAGGTTGTAGGGCTGGAGAAGGTTACAGAGGAGGGGGTGGGGGGGGGGGGGGCGGGGCGGGGCCATGGAGAGATTTGATGATGATGCTACGAATTTTAAAATGAAGGCATTGTCCCACCAACAGACATTGTAGGCCAGTGAGCACAAGAGTCGTGGGCAAATGGGACTTGGTGAGATTAAGGCTATGGAGGGTAGAAGATGAGATGCCAGCCAGGAAAGCACTGGAATAGTCACATCTGAAGTCAGCATCCAGATAGATCTGGCAATGACTAACTAAACCACTTGTGTGCCAGAAACATTCAACTCCGTGTCCCTTGGACTTAATGTGAAGATGGGGTCATACCAAGAGAAATGTCCATGGTGGGAGAAAGTAAGGGTTTTCCTGTTTTCCTGGGGACAGGGGCATCAAAGGTAGAGATAATGGTGCGAATTGACAGCTCGGTCGCTGCAAAAGTATTGTGGTGAAGGGAAGGCCTAAGGCTAAACTGATGGGAACTTGAAAGTAACTTGGGGAAAAGTTTTTCCAATAGCAAAGATGAAACTGCATCTTGGGCATTGTAACAGTTACAATATACATGTATTTAATGTGCTATTGAGCCGGGTATAATAATTCAAATTATTCACGATTACTGAAATAGCAGTAATTTTGAGATATGTTCAGAGTTACAGGCCATTAGGAACCATGAATGACTGGATATTTTTAACACTGCTGGAATAGCTGGAGATTATGTCCACAATTACATGTTAAGGCTCTGATGTCAGAGGTTATAGAAACAGACCATTTTTAATGTATTGTTAAAGTTTATTGATGATAGCTACATACATGAAAAACAAAGCATCTTTTTCCAAGATAATGTACATACTTTTTCTTTATCGTGTTTTTTTTTTAAACAGTGTATGTCATCAATAACAATGCAAGTAGAAATAAGGCTGGCTTCCAATCATTCACTTACTTTGGCTTCAATACGCAACCTCCTTCCATCAACAATGAAAGGCTCTTTAGTGAATTCCTCGAAACTGTACTGCCATTCACAGGTTAATTGCCCAAAGGTTCCTTGTGTTACAAATAAGACACCACTGGAAAATTATATTTGATGCATTAAGATTAAAAAAGGGCAGACGATAAATTTTAAGCATTATTAGATTCCAAAAGTTATTTCATTTCATCTTGGTGCAGACTTGAACTGAAGCCTGGAATTTACTTTAAAATTTGATTTGATTTGATTTTAGTGGTGCAATGCATTAATGAATGTACAGGCTGTCTCATACTTAGACTTCCCTCTAGAGCAGGCTGAACTTTGCCTAATTGGGTGACAGGGAGTAATAGGGAATTTAAAAAAAAAACACTATGCTCATACTGCTCTACTGACATGCCCAGAGCACCCAGGTTAATAACTGAAAGCACATCCCCCACCTCTCGGCAGATGAATGCTGCATGCCATTCAAGGTATTTTAAGGGGACTTCTGCCTATAAAAGAGTCACTTGAGAAACAGTAGTGGATACACAGTACAAGCTGTATTGCAATTCCCAGGGTTAGCATATTCATCCTCCCTTCTATTGGATTCCATTACACCACAGTTATAGTTTTGGCTTATGTTAAGATATTTTCCTGGAATTAGTGTCACTGACCACTCCCTGATGTGGACTTCATTGCCTGTGAATCAGAGTATACCTTTATCTGCCCAATATCTTGGCAGAAGCATCAAGACATTGGGATTGAACAAAGAACCCTCTTTCTGGATTACTGGAGTATATCATGTGCAATCCAATGATCACAATTTCAGCTGATGAAAGAATAATCTTTCTACAACACTGCTGCTTAAGCAATAAACCAACAGACACATTTATTTAGCATTAAAGAGGTGAATGAACATGCAGAAGTAGTATATAGTAACTACAAATTTTCCTTAGAATGTCAAGCCAAATATGCCTTGCTTTCTCTGTAGTCAAACAAAAAACTGATCATTGAAATATGGAATCACTGATTTATTGCTGTCCATTTCAACATACTAATCAGCTGCTCCAATATTGCCAAGAAATAGCCCCAACTCTTTTGAATATATCTTGAAGAAAAAGGAATTACAGACTTTATATAAGGAATTAAAGACTATTTCTCTTAAGTACATTAGATACTCAGCCATACAGGTTTACAAATGGTGTCTGCATACATAAATACAGCTGCCATTTTCAATACATCCTTCAAGGTGTCTCTGTCTGCCCCCAACTGGTGTGACAATTTGACCAAATTGAATATAGCAACACCTAAGCAGAAAGAGGTTATTTTTTTTTTAGATTAGCGATACAGCACTGAAACAGGCCCTTCGGCCCACTGAGTCTATGCCGACCATCAACCACCCATTTATACTAATCCTACACTAATCCCATATTCGTACCACATCCCCACCTATCCCTATACTTCCCTACCACCTACCTATACTAGGGACAATTTATACTTGCCAATTTACTTATCAACCTGCAAGTCTTTGGCATGTGGGAGGAAACCGGAGCACCCGGAGGAAACCCACGCAGACACAGGGAGAACTTGCAAACTCCACACACGCAGTACCCAGGATTGAACCCGGGTCGCTGGAGCTGTGAGGCTGCGGTGCTAACCACTGCGCTACTGTAATGTTTCTTACAAATAATGAATCTGAAAGGAACTGTTTATATCTGCAATTGTACTGTACATTTTCTACATTTTTAAAATCAGTTAACAGTACTACCATATGCATTTATATAGTACCTTTAATGCAGTAAAACATCCCAAAACACTTCACAGAAGCAATTAGCAAACAAAATTTGACACTGAGCCACATAAGGAGATAACAGGACAGGTGACCTTGGCTTGGCCAAAAAAGGTAAATTTTAAGATTGTAAAGGAGAGAGAAGTAGCGAGGTGGAGTGTGTAAAGGAGGAAATTCCAGAGATAAGGGCCAAAGTAGCTGAAAACACAGCACCAATGGTGGCGCAAAGAAAATCAGGGATGTGTAAGAGGCCAGAATTGGAGGAGTGCTGAGATAACGAGGTTTATAGGGCTGGAGGAGATTAGAGATATAAGGGGTGAGGCCATGGAGGGATTTGAAAACAGGGATAAGAATTTTAAAATTTAGATGTTGCCAGACCAGAACCCAATGTATGTCAGCAAGCACATGGGCAATGGTTGAAAGTGACTCAATGAGTAATGATATAGGCAGCACAGTTTTGGACAAGCTAAAGTTTAGAGCGGGTGTAAAATGGGAAGATGATAAGGAGAACATTGGAATAGTTAACGCTAAAGATAACAAAGGCAAGGATGAGGGTTTCAGCAATAGACAAGGTGAAGCAGGGGCAGAAATAGGCAATGTTACGGAGGTGGAAGTAGGCAGTCTTGGTGCGGGAGAGGATAGGAAGTCGGAAGCTCAGCTCAGTGTGCATCAGCTGTGGCTCAGTTCGACAGCATCCAATGGTCGTGAAAGGCGCTATATAAATGCAAGTCTTTCTTTCAAGGTCAAACAGGATGCCAAAATTACAAAAAGTCTGCTTCAGCCTCAGTAATCAGGAAGAGGGATAGAGTTGGTGCCGAGGGAACACAGTTTATGGCAGGAATTGAAGACAATGGCTTGGGTCTTGCAACTATTTAATTGAAGAAAATTTCTGCTCATTCAGTACACGATGTTGGATAAGTAGCATGACAAATAAGAAGCAGCAAAAGGGTCGAGAGGGGTGATGGTGAGTTGTTTTTAATATTCGTACATGATATTTGGGCTTTGCTGGCAAAGCCAGCATTTATTGCCCATCCCCAATTGCCACCTTGCTTGAACCATGTGGTTCCGTGCATCCATGTAGTTAGAGGTAGTTCAAATCTTTAGACCCAGGAATGATGAAAGAACAGCAATCTATTTCTAAATAAGGATGGTGTATGACTTGGAGGGGACTGTCCAGGTTGAGGTGTTCTCATGTGCCTGCTGCCCTTGTCCTACATGGTAGAGGTTAGGGGGTTGGAAAATGCTGCTGAAAAAGCCTTGGCGAGTTGCTGCAGTGCATCTTGTAGATGGTAAACACTGCAGCCACGGAGCTCCAGTGGTGGAAGCAGAGAACGTTAAGGTGCTGGATGGAAAGTCAATCAAAAGGGCTGCTCTGTCCTGGATGGTGTCGAGCTTCTCAAGTGTTGTTGGAGCTGCACCCATCCGGTCAATTAGAAAGTATTCCATCACACTCCTGATTTGTGTCTTGTTGATAGTGGAAAGGTTTTGGGGAGTCAGGAGGTTAGTCACTCACCACAGAAAACCCAGCCTCGGATCTGCTCCTGTCCACACTATTTATGTGGCGGGTCCAGTTACGATTTTGGTCAATGGTGACCCCTCCTTCCACCCCCACGCCCCCCCCATTCTCCCACCCAGGATCTTGATGGAGATTTGGCGATGGTAATACTGTTGAATATCAGGGAGAGGTGGTTACACTCTCTTGTTAGAGATGGCCATTGCCTGACACTTATGTGGCACAACTGTTACTTAGAATCATAGAATGGATATACCAGAGGAGGAGGCCATTCAGCCCATCATGTCTGTGCTGGCTCTCTGAAGGAACAATTCACCTAGTGCCACTCCCCTGCCTTCTCTCCATAGCTCTGCACATTCTTCCTTTTCAGATAATAATCCAATTCCCTCTTGAATGCCTCAATTGAACCAGCCTCCATTACACTCTCAGGCATTTCAGATCCTAACCACTCGCTATGAGAAAAAGATTTTCCTCATGTCACCACTGCTTCTTTTGCTAATTACCTTAAATCTGTGCCCTCTGCTTCTCGATCCTTCTACCAATGGGAACAGTTTCTCCCTATCTATTCTGTCCTGACCCCTCATGATTTTGAATACGTCTATCAAATCTCCCCACAACCTTCTCTTCTCCAAGGAAAACAGCCCCAACTTCGTCAATCTCTACCTAACTGAAGTTCTGCATCCCCGGAACCTTTCTTGTGAATCTTTTCTGCACCCTCTCCAATGCCTTCACATCCTTCCTAACACGTGGTGCCCAGAACTGGATGCAATACTCCAGTTGAGGCCAAACCAGTGTTTTATACAAATTTAACATAACTTCCTTGCTTTTGTACTCTATGCCCCTATTGATAAAGCCTAGGATGCTGTATATTTTATTAACCGTTCTCTCAAATTATCCTGCTACCTTCAATGATTTATGCACATATACATACTGGTCTCGTTGCTCCTGCACCCCTTTAGAATTGTACCCTTTATTTTATATTGTCTCTCAATGTTCTTCCTACCAAAATGAATCACTTCATACTTCTCTGCATTAAATTTCATCTGCCACTTCTCCGCCCATTCCACCAACTTGCCTATGTCCTTTTGAAATTCTACACTACCCTCCTCACAGTTCATAATACTTCCAAGTTTGTATCGTCAACTTTCGAAATTCAAAATTGTGCCCTGTACACCAAGGTCTAGGTCATTTATATACATCAGGAAGAGCAGGGGGTCCTAACACCGACTCCTGGGGAACTCTACTATGAACCTTCCTTCAGTCCAAAAAACAACCATTAACCACTACTCTATTTGCTGTCACTCAGCCAATTCTGTTTCCATGTTACTACTGTTCCTTTTATTCCATGAGCTCTAACTTTGCTCACAAGTCTGTTACGTGGCACTTTATCAAATGCCTTTTGGAAGTCCATGTACACTACATGAACTACATTACCCTCATCAATAAACTCCAACAAGTTAGTTAAACATGATTTGTCCTTAACAAATCTGTGCAGGCTTTCCTTAATTAACCTGCATTTGTCCAAGTGACTATTAATTTTGACCCAAATTATTGTTTTTAGAAGCTTCCCCACAAAGGTTAAACTGACTGGCCTGTAGTTGCTGGGCTTATCTTTACACACTTTTTTGAACAAGAGTGTTACATTTACAATTCTCCAGTCCTCTGACACCACCCCTGAATCTATGGAAGATTGGAAAATTGGAAAATTATGGCCAGTGCCTCCACAATTTCCACTCTCTCTTCTTCTCTTTGCCTCTCTTATTTGCTTTCTCACTTCCCCTTTGTACCTTGTATATTCAGTCTGGTTCTCGGTTGTATGAACTACCTGACACCTGTCATAAGCATACTTTTCTTCTTCATCTCAATCTCCACTTAACAGCCCAAGCACGAATGTTGTCCAGGTCTTGCTGCATGCAGGCACGGACTGCGTCTGTATCTGAGGAGTCGCGAATGGTGGTGAACATTGTGCAATCATCAGCGAACATCCCTACTTCTGACCCGATCATGGAGGGAAGCTGAAGATGGTTGGGCCTAGGACAATGCCTGAGGAACTCCTGCAGCAATGTCCTGGGACTGAGCTGATTGGCCTCCAACAACCACAACTACGTTCCTTTGTGCTAGCTGTGACTCTAGCCAGTGGAGAGTATTTCCCGATTTCCATTGACTCCAAATTTTATTAAGGCTCCTTGATACCACACTCGGTCAAATGCTGCCTTAACGTCGAGGCCAGTCAATCTCACCTCTGCTTATAAAATAAAAACAAGAAATGCTGTAAATACTCAGCAGGTCTGGCAGCATCTGTGCAGCGAGAAGCAGAGTTAATGTTTCAGGACAGAGACTCTTCTTCAGAACTGACAAATATTAGAAATGTAAAAGGTTTTAAGCAAGTAAAGCGGGGGTGGGGCAAGAGATAACAAAGGTGAAGGTGTTGATAGGACAGAATCACAGAGAATAACTGACCAGAAGGTCATGGAACAAAGGCAAACGGTATGTTAATGGTGTGCTGAAAGACAAAGCATTAGTACAGAGAGGGTGTGAATGACTGTAAAGCACAGAGCTCTCCAACACAAACATAAAAAAACACATTAAAAAAACCAAAACAGTGGGTAAGCAGTGGAAACAAACTAAACAAACTGAAAAATCTAAAATAAAATAAATTAAAAAGGAACCCGTCATGCTCTGAAATTACTGAACCCAATGTTCAGTCCAACAGGCTGTAGTGTGCCTAATCGGTAAATGAGATGCTGTTCCTCGAGCTTGTGTTGATGTTCATTGGAACACTGCAGCAATCCCAGGACAGAGATGTGAGCATGAGAGCAGAGGGGTGTATTGACATGGCAAGCAATCAGAAGCTTGGGGTCCTGCTTACGGACTGAGCGGAGGTATTCTGCAAAGCGGTCACCCAATCTGCATGTGGTCTCCCCAATATAGAGATGACCACATTGTGAGCAGCGAATACAGTATACTAAATTGAAAGAAGTACAAGTAAATCGCTGCTTCACCTGAAAGGAGTGTTTGGGGCCTTGGATAGTGGGGAGAGAGGAGGTAAATGGGCAGATATTACACCTCTTGCGATTGCAGGGGAAGGAGGCATGGGAAGGGGACGAGGTGGTGGGGGTAATGGAGGAGGAGACGAGGGTGTCGTGGAGGGAACGATCCCTTCGGAACGCTGACAGGGGAAGGGAGGGGAAGCTGCATTTGGTATTGGCAGCACGCTGGATGTGGCGGAAATGGCGGAGGATGATCCTTTGGATATGAAGGCTGGTGGGGTGGAAAGTGAGGACAAGGGGAACCCTGTCGCGGTTCTGGGAGGGAGGGGAAGGGGTGAGGATAGAGGTGCGGGACACGGTTGAGGGCCCTGTCAACCACAGTGCGGGGGGGGCGGGATCCTCGGTTGATGAAAAAGGAAGACATATCGGAAGCACTGTCGTAGTTGGTAACATCATCAGAGCAGATGTGTCGGAGACGGAGAAACTGGGAGAATGGAATGGAGTCCTTACAGGAGGCAGGGTGTGAATAAGTGTAGTCAAGGTAGCTGTGGGAGTCGGTGGGCTTATAATGAATATTCGTAGACAGCCTATCCCCAGAGATGGAGACAGAGAAGTCGAGGAAGGGAAGGAAAGTGTCACCTCTGCTCATGTCTGGACCAAGGTTTCTAGTGAGATCTGGAGTAGAGTAGTTCTGGTGGAACCCAAACTGAGCATCAGTGAGAAGGTTATTAGTGACTAAGTGCTGCTTGATAGCACTGTCAATGGCACTTTCCATCACTCCGCTGATGATTGAGAGTAGACTGATGGGGCAGTAGTTGGTCAGATGGGATTTGTCCTGCTTTTTCTGGATAGAACATACCTGAGCAATTTTCCACATCGTCGGGTAGATACCAATGTTGTAGATGTACTGTAACAGCTCAGTTAGAGGCACGGCTAGTTCTGGAGCACAAATCTTCAGCGCTATTGCTGAGATTTTGTCAGGGCCCACAACCTCTGCTGTATCCAGTGCACTCAGCTGTTTATTGATATCATGTGGAGTGAATCAAATTGGCTGAACATAGCTTCTATAATGCGGGGGGTGGGGGAGGGGGGGGAAATCTCAGGAGGCGGCCCAGATGAACCATCCACTTGGCACTTCTGGCTGAAGATGGTTGCAAATGCTTCAGCCTTGTCTTCTGCACTCACGTGCTGGACTCTGCCAATATTGAGGATGGGGATGTTCATGGAGCCTCCTCCTGTTAGCTGTTTAATTGTCTATGACCATTCACAACTGGTTGTGACAGGACTGCACAGCATTGCTCTGATGCATTGGTGATGAAATCATTTAGCTGTCTGTAGCAAGCTGCTCCCATTGTTTAGCAAGCATGTTGTTCTGTGCTGTACCTTCACCAGGTTGGACATCATTTTTGGGTATGCCTAGTGCTGCTCCTGGCATGCTTTTCTACTGTCCTCATTGAACAAGGATTGATCCCGAGGTTTGATGGTAATGGTAGAGTGAGGGTTATGCTAGGCTATGAGGTTACAGATATGATAGAATACAATTCTGCTGCTTTGAATGGCCCATAGCATCTCATGGATGCCCAGTTCTGAGCTGCTAAATCTATTCTGAATCTATCCCATTTAGCACGGTGGTAGTGCTACACAATACAACGGAGGATGTCCTCAGTGTAAAGATGGGAATTTGTCTCCTCAAGGACGGTGCGGTGGTCACTCTTACCAATATGGTCATGGATAGATGTATCTACAGTAGGTAGACTGGCAAGGATGAGGTCAAATAGGTTTTTCCCTACTGTTGGTTCACTAATCATCTACTGCAGGCCCAGTCTGGCAGCTATGTCCTTCAAGACTCGCCACTTGACCAGTAGTGGTGCTACTGAACAACTCTTGCGGATGGACATTGAAGTCACCCAACTAGAGTACATTCTGTGTGCCCTTGCTATCTTCAGTGTTTCTTCAAAGTGGTTTTCAAAATGAAATACTGATTCATCAATTGAAGAACGTAGGAACAGGAGTAGGCCATTTAGCTGTTACAGCTAATGAGATCATAACTCCACATACTTCCCTTTGTCCTATATCCCTTAATACCTTTGGTTGACAAAAAATCATCAATCTCGGTTTTAAAATTAATTATTGATCCAGCATCAATTGCCATTTACAGAAGAGAGTTCCAAATTTCTACCACCGTGTGTGCAGAATTGTTTCCTAATTTCACTCCTGAAAGTCTGGCTCTATTTTTTAAGCTATACCCCCCAGTCCTAGACTCCTCAACCAGTGGAAATAGTTTCTTTCTGTCTACCCTATCAGTTTCCCTTAATATCTATAAAACTTAGATCAAATCACCCCCTTAACCTTTAAAATTCCAGGGAATGCAACCCTAGTTTGTGTAATCTATTGGAGTCCTGGTACCATTCTTGTAAATCTATACAGTATTCCCTCCAAGGCCAATATATCCTTCCTAAGGTGTGGTGCCCAGAACTACTCACAGTAATCCAGGTGTGGTCTTACCAAGGCTTTGCATAACTGAAGCAATACTTCTATCCCCTTGTATTCTCATCCTCTAGGTATAAAGACCGTTAGTCTATTAGCCTGTTTGATTATTTTCTGTACCTGTCCATGATATTTTAATGATCTACGTACCTGGACCCTCAAGTTTCTTTGGACCTCCGCTGTTTCTAGCTTTTCACCATTTGAAAAGTACGCTGATCTTTTTTTAGGACTAAAGTGGATGACTTCACATTTGCCTATACTGAAATCCATTTGCCACAGTTTTGCCATTCACTTCATCCTTGTAACTTTATGCTTCCAGCTACACTGCTTACAATGCTGCCTGTATTGTACTGTAGCCAAACTTGGATATGTAGCTCCCTGTTATCGATCTTATTCATAAATGTAGTGAATATTTGAGGCCACACAGATCCTTGTGGGATAGCGCTAGTCACGTCCTGCCAGTTAGAGTACCTGCTCATTATCACTACTCTCTGTCTCCTGCCACTCATCCCGTTTCCTAACCAGGTCATTAATTTGGCTTCAGTTCCATGAGCTTCAACTTTCACTAACAGTCTCTTCTGATGGATTGTATCCAATACCTTCTGGAAGTCCATATAAACAACATACATAGACACTTCCTTGTCCAATACTTAGTCACCTCTTCAAAATAAAAATCAAGTTTGTCACATATGACCTAGCCTTTATAAATCCATGCTGGCTTTCTGTGATCAACTGAAAATTTTCAAGGTGTGCAGTCACCCAATCCTTAATTATAAACTCCAGTAATTTCCTGGCAACAGATGTTAGGCTGACAGGTCTACAATTCCCTGGTTTCCCTCTCTCACCATTCTTAAACAGTGGAGTGACAGGCGTAATTTTCCAACCTAAAGGAACAGTTCCCGAATTGGGAGAACTTTGCACATGCCCTAATTATAATCTTCTAACGTTCTCATCTATTTCCTTTAAAACCCTGGGAGGGAAACTATCTGGTCCTGAGGATTTGTCACTCTTTTGTCCCACTATTTTCTTCATTGCTGTTATTTTGTCTACTTTAAATTTAGTGAGTCCCTGATTCAATACTAGTTTCCTTGGGATGTCCAGAATACTCACCTCTTCCTCTACTGTAAATACTGATGCAAAGAAATTATTTTCATTGACAATATCACAGTTATCAGTTTTGAAGGGACCCACATTGCTCCAGACAACCCTCTTTTTCCTAACATTATAGTAAAAAAATTGTGTTGGTTTTAGTATCACTTGCAACTTTCTTTGCTTATTCCTTTTCGTAGCTCTATCTCTTCTGTATTCCTTTGCCGTTCCTTCTATCTTTCCCATTCACCAGGATCGGTGTGATTTTTTTTGCATTTTTGTACGCCTTTCCTTTTGGTTTTATGTTGGTCTCTTACCTCTTTAGTTACTCATGGCTTTTTTTGGGCAAGTAGAGTTATTGCCCCTTTTGGGCTATAAACTGGTTCCATATCACAAATTCTTTCTTGAACACCTCCTACTGATCTTCTGTCTTTCTTACCATTACCTGATTTGCCCAGTTTACTGTGGGCAGTCTCTGTCCATTGAAGTCAGCCTTAGCTAAAACTAGAATCTTAGTAGCTGCTTCGCATTTCTTCCTTTTAAACACAACGTTGAACTCAGTAATATAATGATTGCCATTAGATAAATGTTTAATCATTACTAAATCTAAGATGGCATGCCCCCTGTTGCTTCTAGGACCTATTGTTGCAGAAAACTATCCTGAATACATAAGAAATTCACGATCTTTGACATATACTAGTCTGCTTATCCCGAACTCTATAAAAGATAAAATCCCACATTAAAATCTCCTCTATAGTTTCCAAGTCTTCACTGCCTGCTTACCTCACATTATGTCATCGCTTATCATTGAAGATATTGCATCCTTAATTACGGAGGCTACTCCTCTCACTCTACCATTTTCCCTATCTTTCCTGTCGACCTAAAAACCTGGTATTTTTAGTTCTTGCAGGCCTGTCTCAGTAATGGCTACCATGTCATACCCTCCAAGTTGAATTTGTGCCTATAATTCGTTCAATTTGTTCCTTATGCTCTGTGCATTTGTATAAAGAATGCTTATTTGGGCCACGCACCCTAACCTTCCGCTCCTGTTTACTCGCATATTTCTTATTTCTGTCTCTAGATTTATGTCTTTTACTTTTTCCTTTAATTGAAATGCCTAAAGCACAATTTCTGATTGTTACTCTACTCTTTTTGTTTGTTTTCAAACCTTTATTTATACTACCTTTTCCACCTGAGCCCTCTCCTAGTTTACATTTTTAAAGTCCTCATGACTGCCTTATTTATTCTTTCCACTTGGACCCTGGTCCCAGCCTGGTTCAGGCGCCGCCTGTTCCAACGGTACAGTTCCTACATTCTCCATACTGGTGCCAGAGGCCCAAGAAAATGGAACCCCTCTTATCCATACCTCTCCTTCAGTATGTATTCACCTCCCTAATCTGCTAACTGTGCCAATTTGGACTAGAGTGGTTCAAAAAGGCAGCCCACCACTGCCTTCTCAAGGGACAATTAGGGATGGGCATCAAATGCTGGCCTTGTCAGCAACACCCACATCCCATGAAATGAATTAAAAAAAGACATGGCTTGGATAATAATCTAGAGATCATAACCTTTGAGGTCTTGTTCCTTAATTTAGCTCCTAGTTCCTCATACTCTCCAAACAGGAACTCTTGCCTACTCTTCCCTATGTTCTTGGTTCCAATATGGATCATAATGACTGGATCCTCCCCTCCCTCTCTGACATCCTTTCAAGCAGGTTCAAGGTGTTCCACAACCTGGCAGATAGGCAATATAGCAGGTGGGACTCTCAAACGTGCTTACAAAGAATGCTATTCATCCTCCAAACTATTGAATTCCCGACAATTACCACATTATGCTTCCCCTTCTTCTCCTCCCTTTGGACAGCCTCCTGCTCTAAGGTGGCATGGTCTACATTCTGGCTGTCCTTCCAACAGTCTTTATCCTTATCCCCACAGGTAGCAAGTACATTGGACCTGTTGGATAGAATCAGTTTCTGCGGATCCTCATTCTCTATTTCACCTGGATTCCTGCTACTTTGTACACTAATTGGTCATACCAACACCATTCTGAACATGCACCTCCCTATGAGGTGTGACTGAGGTCTGGAGCAAACTGCCAGATACTTCTCCCCCTCCAATGTGTGTCAGAGTGTCTCCAGTTCGCACTCCAGCTCAATGACTCTGAGCCAGAGAGATTCCAGATGGAGACTCCTACTGTTCACTCGGGAAAGTCTCGCTGTCCACAAACTGCAGTCCAGGCACACACTGGCTCGGCTATAGTTTAGTCTAGATTATTTACAGCTAGCATTTAGTTTCTTGGAAGTTTTTTTGTTTATTTTTCTACACACTAAGTTGTACTAAGCACTGAAATGCTGGGCAAAAATTGTAAATACTTACTGCTTCTAGCTTACACAAATGCTACAACCAGGTGAGAAAGGTGTCTAGGGGTCTTTTACCGTCATCATCTGGTCTTATTGTAACAGGGTTTAATTTTAAACACACTGTGTTTTGAGCACCCCCTTTGTGAATCCTTGTTCACAGCTTTCCAATGATAAGGCAAAGAAGTAAGCACACCCGGTTTTCTTT
This sequence comes from Heterodontus francisci, assembly GCF_036365525.1. Taxonomy (NCBI): domain Eukaryota; kingdom Metazoa; phylum Chordata; class Chondrichthyes; order Heterodontiformes; family Heterodontidae; genus Heterodontus; species Heterodontus francisci. The sequence continues at coordinate 111,288,338 of NC_090374.1, read as the reverse complement.
AGGTTTAAAGAAGAAAAGTGAAATTTATTAAACCTTAAACTTAAACTCTAACACGGTTAACGCCTATGGATATACGACGCGCCCACACGAGCATGCACACATGATACACACATGAAAATAGGGATAGAAAAAGAGAAGAAAAATAAAATGGAGAGGTTTGAGGCAGTCTTTAAAACTGTCTTACTATTTCTGTGTTTCCAGCTCACCGTAGAGTCCTTGATTGTAGACAGCTCTTACTTTCCATTGGGGCCCAGTATTCTCCTTAAACCTTATTCACTGTAGGAGACTTTTCTCTCTTGGGATTCATATGTCGTCAATGGTTTCCGAAGCTGGTGAGAGCGAGATGAGAGTAAACAGGAGAGAGGTGTTCTCAGTCCAGGAGAAAACAGCCTACTGAGTTCAAAATCCCTGTTGGAGTTTTTTGAATTTGAACTTCCAACAGTCAGTCAGTCATGTGACCAAACTAGCCCAACCACATCTGTTTGTGTATTCGACCATCTTCGTAGTTAACCTGGAATGCTTCAACGTCTGGTAATCAAAAGTCCATGTGGATTAAATTGGAGCAGGGAATAGCTCCTTTGTCCTTTGAAGTACTTGTCTGTTGATATGCTAAAATCTCTC